>NC_012878.2:26545276-26795115 GCF_000003195.3 Sorghum bicolor
ACTTTCTTCGTGATCAGCGGAAAAGGTGCTTATAATTTGCTGCTAGGGAGAGATTGGATTCATGCCAATTGTTGCATCCCGTCTACAATGCACCAGTGCTTGGTCCAGTGGGTAAGTGACAAGATTGAGATTGTCCCGGGGGATTCTTCTTATGTCATCGCATCGGCAGAGGCAGATACCTATGAGAAGACAAGGTGTATTTCGGGAGAAATTTGGGAGAAGGATTTCATCAAAGTTGCCGATTATGAGATTCCACCGATCCAAGCAGTCGGTTCTGACGAGGAGTTTTAATGGATAGGTTTGCCGATGATGGAAAATTAGGCCAAGGATTCACATCGGCCGATGATTTGGTAGAGGTAGATATAGGTAGTGGTGATAAACCTAGGCCTACTTTTATTAGTGCTAAGTTAAATTCTGAGTGAAGCAGCAGTTAACCGATTTGTTAAAAGAATATAAAGATTGCTTTGCTTGGGATTATACTGAGATGCCTGGTTTAGACCGATCGATTGTTGAACATCGGTTACCCATCAAGTCTGGATTTTGGCCACATCAACAGCCAGCTCGCCGATGTAATCCTAATATTCTTCCTGATATTAAGGCCGAAATAACCAAACTTATCAAAGCTAAATTTATTCGGCAGTGTCGGTATGCCGAGTGGATTTCCAATGTTGTTCCAGTATACAAGAAAAATGGGAAGCTTCGGGTTTGCATTGATTTCAGGAATCTTAATAAAGCTACACCGATGGATGGCTACCTAATGCCGGTTGCTGATCTGCTAGTTGATGCTGCGGCTGGGCATCGAATCATCAGCTTTATGGATGGCAATGCAGGATACAATCAAATATTAATGGCTGAAGAAGATATTCCAAAGACTGCATTTAGATGTCCTGGTCATGTTGGGTTGTTTGAATGGATAGTCATGACCTTTGGTTTGAAAAATGCCGGTGCTACTTATCAAAGGGCTATGAATTTTATCTTTCATGAGTTCATCGGCAAGCTGGTGGAAATTTATATTGATGATGTGGTGGTTAAGTCTGGAGATTTCACAGAGCATCTTGCTGATTTACGAAAGGTGTTGGAATGCACAAGGAAGTATGGTTTAAAGATGAATCCCAATAAGTGTGCATTTGGTGTATCGGCAGGACAATTCCTTGGTTTCATGGTGCATCAAAGGGGAATTGAAATTAGCAGGAGATCCATTGATGCTATCAACAAAATAGTTGCTCCTACCAACAAAACTGAGCTCCAGTCTTTGATCGGCAAGGTAAATTTTATCAGAAGGTTTATATCTAATTTGTCTGGTAAAATTCGCGCTTTCAGTCCTCTGCTCAAATTGAAGGCCGATCAAGAGTTCATATGGGGGAAAGAGCAACAGTTGGCTTTGGATGAAATCAAGAATTATTTGGTAAATCCTCCGGTTCTGATTCCACCTCAGCAAGGAAAGCCCTTCAGATTATATTTATCTACCGATGGTATGGTCATCGGTTCGGCTTTAATTCAAGAATTTGAAGGGAAGGAACGTGTGATTTATTATTTAAGCAGGAGATTGATTGATGCTGAGACCAGGTATTCGGCCATTGAAAAGTTATGTTTATGCCTATATTTCTCATGTATTAAATTGAGGCACTATTTACTATCGGCCGAATGCACTGTTATATGCAAAGATGACGTGGTCCGGTATATGTTATCTATGCCGATCATGAGTGGCAGAATCGGTAAATGGATTTTGGTACTGTCGGAATTCGATTTGCGTTATGAATCGGCTAAGGCGGTTAAAGGACAGATTATGGCCGATTTTGTAACTCAACATCGCGGTACAGTGGAGACTTTGGAACTTGTACCTTGGACGCTCTTCTTTGATGGATCCACATGTGACCGGGGGGCAGGAATCGGTATAGTGTTAATTTCCCCTCGGGGAAGGAAGTATGAGTTCTCCTTGCCAATTGTTGCCACGTCAACGAATAATCAAGCCGAGTATCAAGCTTTGATAAAGGGGTTGGAATTGCTAAGAGAAGTCCATGCTGACGCTATTGAAGTCTTCGGAGATTCTATGCTGGTTATAAATCAATTGGCTGGAAGCTATGAATGCCGAAGCAAGGTCTTGATAACTTACTATGAAAAAAGTATGCGACTGTTAAAGGAATTCAAGGATTTCCGATTAGAGCATGTTCCTCGGTTGCATAATGAAGAGGCCAATCGGTTGGCTCAGCATGCCTCGGGATATCAGCCCATGTTAAACGCAATATCGGCAATCAGTGCCGATGATTGGAGAAAAGAAATCATTGATTATTTAAAGGATCCATCCAAGAAAGTTGAGAGACGTGTTCGGTTTCAAGCCACCAAGTATGTGCTCCTTGAAGATGAATTATATTATCGAACCATTGATGAGATTCTTCTCAGGTGCTTAGGTGATGATGAGGCTAAAAGTTTAATGGGAGAAATCCATGAAGGAGTATGTGGAGCACATCAGTCGGCTTTTAAGATGAAGTGGATGATTAGGAGGAATGGGTATTATTGGCCAACCATACTTGAAGATTGCTTTAAATATTTCAAGGGGTGTCAAGGATGTCAGAAATTTGGCAATGTTCAAAGAGCACCCGCATCGGCCATGAATCCTATCATCAAACCTTAGCCGTTCTGAGGATGAACTATTGACTTGATCGGCCAGATTTATCCGCCATCCAGCAAAGGACATAAGTTTATCTTGGTTGCCACCGATTATTTCACCAAATGGGTTGAAGCTATTCCTTTGAAGAAAGTTACATCAGCTAATATAATTGATTTTGTGAAGGAGCATATTATTTACCGATTTGGAATTCCTCAAACAATTACTACCGATCAGGGTACTATGTTTACATCAGGGGAGTTTGATGAGTTCGCAATCGGTATGGGAATTAAGGTGTTGAATTCTTCTCCTTATTATGCTCAAGCTAATGGGCAGGCCGAGGCATCTAACAAAGGAATTATTAAACTTATTAAGCGAAAGATTGAGGAGAATCCTAGAAAGTGGCATACATTGTTGAATGAAGCTTTATGGTCATATCGGATGGCTTGTCATGGGTCGACCAAAGTTTCACCTTATCAGTTGGTGTATGGACATGATGCAGTGCTACCTTGGGAGATTAAGATTGGGTCTAGGCGACTATCTTTTCAAGATCAATTGGCTGCCGACGATTATGCTACCCTGATGACAGACGAATTGGATGATTTAGCAGGGCATCGGCTGAAAGCTTTGATAAGTATAGAAGAAAATAATAAAAGAGTTGCCAGATGGTATGATAAGAAAGTAAAGGCTAAGGAGTTTGCCAATGGAGACTTAGTATGGAAGCTAATCTTACCGATTGGGACTAATGATTTAAAATTTGGAAAGTGGTCTCCCAATTGGGAGGGTCCCTATCGGATAAATCGATCTGCTCCTGGCAATGCCTATATCTTAGAAACTCTCGAAGGAGTTGAATTTCCTAGAGCATTGAACGGCAAATATTTAAAGAGATATTACCCCAGCATATGGCTTGATGCATGAAAGTTTAAGTGCCGATAACATTCCTATCGGCTGGATTAAAAGTGTATCTGGGGTCGGACTTAATGTTTTAAAAGGGTGCCGATAACAGTCCTATCGGCTGGACCAAAATAATTAAGAGAAAAGAGCAAAGTGTGCCGCCGATGAGGAATTCATATGTTTAACAAAGCCTGGATCGTCGATATGGCGCGCAGACGGATCTGGTTGGCTTCTTCTATCTCCATGTCATCATCGGCAGAGCCCTCCACTGGCTTCAGCCTCTTCTTCATCTGCAGTGCATTGCGGCCTTGGACATTTCGCTCTTGTTCAAGAATCTTGATCGCTTCAGGCAGCTGGCTTTCTTCCTATTGAGCTTGGGACAAAGCTTCTTCTACCTGTTTGAGTTCTGCCAACAGGGCTTCTCTCTTTGCCGATAGATCAGAGATCTTGTGCTTCAGTACATCTCCTGAGGATTTCAGAATGCTGATGCTCTTATGCTTCTCATCGGCAAGGAGTTTCACTTTCGTCATCTCCTCTGAGAGCTGAGCGTGAGCAGCTCTATCGGCAAGATGCTGAGCAGCCTTTTGATACTGCAGCTGACGACTCTCTAAATGTGCAGCCTGGAAAAGAATCTCCTCGGCATCGATGGGGATTTGACTTCTGAGAGCCTTGAACAGGACTTTGGCTAGGTCAGAGTCATTGACCAATTGTGTTGTATCTTGATGGAGAAGGGCTGACAGCTCTGCCAGCTTTGCTTTAATCTCTGCCGATGAGATTCCAATTGCTCGAGAAGAACTTGCTTTCTCGCCTTCATCCTCAGAAATCTCGATGGCGAAGGAGAAGAGGCTGTCGGGAGAATCCTGTTCCTGAAAGAGAAGACAGAATAAGTTATTCTATGATCAAGTACTGATAACAATAAAAATGAAGATCGGGTAACTTACTTGCTTCAGAGCTATCTCTCGCCTTTGACTAGTTGAAGCCGATGGAACTACAGGCTGATCGGCTGGGATTGCCGATGAGACTATGTCAGCTGCAAGATTGACAGAAGTTATTAACAAAGTGGAAAAATAAGTTCATCGGCAATAAATGGAAAGTATGTTACCTTGAGGGGGCGCGGTACTTGTCTGAATCGAGGAGACTACCGATGCTATGGTTAGGCTTGCTGGATCGACGGTCTGCTCGTGTACGTCAGCCGGTGTTTCTTCTGGCTGAGGTTCCTCTGGCTGGAGCTCTTCCACTTGGGGTTCTTCTTATAGCTGAGGAGAAGATGGTATCCGCTGTGTCTGGGCTTTTGGAGAAGAAGGAGATGACTCTACTGGAATCGGAGATACTGGGGGAGGAGAAGGCGTTGCTGTGCTTTGGCGCTTCAATTGTGATCTGGTACTCTTGGCACCTTTTCTCTTCGGTTGACTGGACTGGGGGGCATCGGCAGTTGTGCTTCTGGTCTTTGCCGATGTACCGGTGTGCTGATATAACAGCGAAAATTTATGAGTACAAGTGTGATAGGTGTAAGAGTGGAATCGGTATGAGTAAAAGAATTCGGAAATTCACCTTGAAGGCTTGTGCTAAAGTAGAAGCAGCTACCGATGGAGATACCTTCGTCCGCTTAGTGGTGACTTTCTTCAGACGCACAACCCGATACATTATAGCGGCCAAGGATGGAGCGTTATTGCCGATCAAAGAAATCGGACCCGATGGAAGGAGCTCAATCGACTTACCACTCCTGCTGACCAATGGGGGTGTATCATCAACCTGTAATACAACATAGAGAGTGAGTTACCGATGGAAGTAAGAGTGAAAGGATTGAAACATCGGTTTAGAAATACTTACAGTGTTATCGCGGACTTTGTATTGAGGGTCAATCATGCAACGGTATGTAAGAGCCGATCTGCAGAACAGGTACTCTTTCCATTCTTCCCACCACTGTTTGTATGCCTGAGTGATGAAGAGGGCTGGGATCCAAGCCGATAGATCGACATCTGTATCGGCGTTTGGTGGAAGCTGGGCTACCCTAATCCATTCCAGATGGCTGGTGATGATCTCCCTCGGCTTTATCACATCGGCATAGCAAAGTGCAATCAGCAGTTGGCCGAAAGCCAGTTGACGAGCTAGTGTTGATGGATTGTAGAACTCATAAGTCAGATTAGAAGCTTTCCCACTATCGAAGAAGTTCACCGGTATAGCTCTAGGAGTGATAATTGCCATCATCACCTCACGATCCTTGTTGAGAGCGTCATTGAAGGGGTGGAAAGTCAGAGGGAATCTGGTGTCTGGATCTTCATAGGGCATCCATGCCCGCTGTTCTCTGGTCAAACCCTCATACAGAGTTTGGAAGAATCGGCTAACCTGGTCAGCGTTGCCACCTGTGCCAGGTAAAACTATGGCGGCTTCGCCAAAGTTCAGAGGGGAACGAGTTGCCGATTCTTCTTCACCCAGTTCATAATCCTTGGCTATGTCCCTAGGGAAGCGCTGTGCGAAGAGGTCAAACTCAAGGCACTTGTGCATGTGAAGACTAAGCCACATATTGATGAACCACCAGGGACCCCCTAAGTTGTCGATGGGTTGACCAAGCAGTAGTTTCTGGGCTACCTAGTGGAGGACGTGATAGGCCGAGCCAAGCAAGTACCGACCAAGAGGAAATCGGCCGCCGTTGGCTAATCTTTCTGCTGCCGACAAGTAAACCGGAGTTGGTCCTGCCGATTGGCCACAGAATATGAATTTATCCAACCACATGTTCAGAAAGGTGGTCTGTTCTTTTATATTGACAGGACCTGTTCTTCGGTACTTCTGGATGTACCCTGACCAACCGCCGATAGAGCGAGTTTCCACCTTAGCGCTGGGTTTGGTATCAAACAGGTGGGTGGTATCGGCAGTGGATATATCTAAGCCGGTGAGCATAAGCACATCGGCAAGTGTGGGAGAAGCAGGGCCATGGCCAAACACAAAAGCATTGAGTGTGTCTGACCAAAAGTATGAGGCAGCTATCAGTAGCGACTCATTTCTCTCCATATCGGCAAGAGACAATCTAATGCACTGATCTAATTTCCGTTCACCCCATTGGACTTCATTTGAATTACTGACTCTCAGAAACCAATCCTTCCATCCCTTGGTAGGACTGGGCCAGGAATGGAAGGCGTCTTTCCATAGATCTAAAGAAAAGTTCTCGGCTCTGAAAGGGATTCTGTTTGTCTCTGCGTTTATAAGATCGGTGGGATCTAAGTCCCCTAGTGGACCAAGGCATTGGAGATGGGGTTGATCGGTAGGAATAACAATCTTATCGGCCAAATCCTAGAAATTTTTGGGAGCAAAAAGAAGAACAAAAAGAAAAAGGATTCAGTAAGACAGATTGCGGATGAACAGGGGTACAGTAAAAGTACAGGAAAAAGGGCAGTACGCTGACCTCAGGAACGACGAAGTTGATGGCCATCTCCTCGCAGGGGAGAAGATCAAAAACTTGTGTCGGTGTTTTTCCCCCGGGGGGGTCACACCAACTAGTAAATTTGTATGTGTGCTTCCCTTTCCGGATGGTGATGCAAGAAGACACGGAGATTTATCCTGGTTCGGGCAAGAGAAGGCCCTACGTCCAGCGGGGGGAGAGAGTTTGTATTATCTTGCACCTAAGTGCTTGTACAGGGGCGAATACAAGCGTGGAATGAAGTGTGTAGCTCTACTACGTGTGTGTGTTCGTGTGTTGTGAGATGTCCCTCTTCTATTCCTGAGTCCCTCCTTTTATAGCTCCAAGGAGAGACACAGGGTACATGCGTAGACGTTAGAGTAGGGATCGATAGCCGCATGGAGCGCTGACCTACTCGAGGCTTCCGTACGGCATGGCCTCGAGCCGTCCCATCCTGATAGCTTGGTGATGATTACGCGTGCTCCTGCGAGCTGCCCTGCCAGCCGCCTTGTGCTGGTTCTGAGGTCGCATGCTCGTACGGTATGGTGGCGGATCCAGCGGAGCTGCTGTGGTGTCGTCAGTCGACGCCCGACTTGTCTCTAGGAAGGGACCTTGTTCGATCGAGGGTCGGGCGCCGCGTAATATGCTGATATCTGGAGCGTTGACCTTGGGTGTCTCGAGGGGGTCCCGATTAGACGTTCCATCCTTGTTTCCCGCGTCCTGACACGCCCTGGGTCGTTCGGTGGGAAGGCTGCAAAAAGAACGATGGGACGGAAGCTTGCTTCCTATCACGCCTCCCATGACCTGTGTGTTAGGTGGGGAAGCGTCAGGTACATTTAATGCTCCGGCTCGCGTGCGCGCGTCGGGCGGCGGACAGTGTCCTCGCGCCCGACAGCTTCTGGTTCGCTCGAGCCCGCTTCCGTCATCGACGGCAGCCATCGTTCGAGTCCTGAACCGATTCGCTCGAGACTATTTCCGTCTTCGAGGCCGCGACTGTCGACGGCGGCGCACACGTAAGATTAGAGCGTCGAATTAAGGGTCTCGACCTTCGTACGGGCAATCTCACGATGCGCATTGCTGAGGGTACCCCTTACCGATACCCTCGACAGTAGCCCCCGAGCCTTCATTTGAGCGCTAGCGCTCGAATGGAGGTTTTTGGTTTTCGGTCGAATTTTCGTGGGGGCGCGCGAGCGACCCCGCGGGGTAGCCCCCCAACCCTCGGAGGAGTTTTTGACTCCTTCGAGGGTTATGTTATCTAATTCGCAGAAACGTTTTCGACGCCAGTGGTGGAAGGTTCTGACTGGCTCGTTTTTGCGCGTGGGTTTCGACGTACTCTCGATAGAGCGAGCGTCTTTCATCCCAAATTGAGTTCCTAGCGGGTAGTCCAAGTGAGAACCTGTGCCCCTTTCGAGGGGGTCAGCTGTAGCCCGGAGGCGTCCTCATAAAGCAGGGTCGACGTGGTCGGGGATACTGGTCTCATTCGATAGAGTCCAGCGGCTCGATGCCTCCCTTCGGGGGGATACCTCTCGACTGTCTCGACCCTACCTTGAACATCACCAGCGAGTCCTCGAGGCGGGCCTCGATCTTCGACCGCTCGCTGGGGATCCCTGACTCAGGCGCTCGAGATCGGCTGTCGAACCCTTTCGGCGGGCCAGCCATCGACCTCTCGAGACTTTCGCGGTTATGTCCCTTGGCTTACGAGGGAAGGAAATGGTCGTGGCGGTTCGCCTTTCTGCCCGTTGGGCGCGTCTTTTTAGGCGGATGACGTTACGATGCCGTATCGGCGAGGAATTCGGAGAGTCCGTCCTGTGAGGAGAGAGAGAGAGCTGTCAGGCGGCGCATTTATGGGGGGAGTTACCTTACTTTTCGGATCTGTCCGTTGGCGGACAGCTGCCTATAAATATGTCGTCGCGTCACCGCCGTTCCTCTCCCTTCCGCCTTCTCGCTCTCGTTCTTTTTGCAGCCTTTGCTTTCTCGTCATCTCACGCGCACTCGCCCCCTCGAGCCGTAGCGAACCCACTGCCCCATTAGCCGAGATGCCTGTAAGACTCGTCGCCGCCGATGACTGGCGCCCGTCGTCGATGACGGAGCGCCGGCTGTTAGAGCTCGAGAAGGAGGGACTGCTGCGCCGCCGCACCTCGCTGTCGTCGCCAGAGTGGATCGCGCCGCCAGCGAGCCACAGGACGCCTCAGCCCCCCGAGGGCTACGTGGTGTCGTTCGCCAAGTTCCACCGCCACGGTTTGGGCGCGCCTCCAAGCCGCTTCATGCGGGCCCTCTGCTTCCACTACGGGGTGGAGCTGCAGCACTTCTCCCCGAACGCCATCACCGTGGCGGCGGTCTTTGCCGCCGTCTGTGAGGGCTTCCTAGGGATGATGCCGCACTGGGAGCTGTGGCTCCACCTCTACAGGGGCGAGCTGTTTCACGCTTCCACCGGAACCACGGGCGTGAGGAAACCCGTGCGAGCGGGTTGCCTCAATCTGGTGCAGAAGACGGGGAAGACGGACCGGCCGCGGGAGTACATACCGGTTGGGTTGTCGACCAACCATGCCGGTTGGGACTCTCAATGGTTCTACCTGCGGAACGACGACAACCTCCTACCTCCCTACTCGGGCCGTCTGATCTTGGAGCGCCCAGCGGACTGGACGTACGGCGTCGTCCAAGCTCATCAGCCTCGGCTCGACCCTCTCCTCGACGCCCTGAAGAAGCTTCGCCAGGAAGGTTTGACCGCCGCCCTCGTCCTCTCGGCCGTCCATCATCGGAGAGTTCTCCCTCTGATGTCGCGACCGCTGAGGATGGACGAGATGGGCCCTGGCGTCTCGTCTCGGGACCTCGAGGCATGTCGGATGTCCAGCGAGCCTCCGACGGACGAAGAAGTCGCGGCCCGAGTCAGGGCCGCAATTGCCGGTGATTTTAAGCCGGAGCACGTCAACGGCTTCCCCATGCGACCCGACGCAGGCTCGATCGATCTGGTACGCTTTCTTCTTGCGCGCATCCTCGATTCTAGGTTTCTCCTCTAAGCCTACCTTAGTTTTGGCAGGGTCGGATTGATGTCCGGTCCTCGAGGCCTCCAGTAAAGGAGGACGAGGCCGACCGCGACAAACGGCGCCAATCCGCCGAGAAGTCGAAGTCTGCCAAAGACTCCGCAAAAAAGGGGGAGAAGAAGAAGAATCTCGACCGCCAAGCATTAGAGGCGCGTCGAGCCAAATCCAGGCAGAGGGGGGAGCCTGAGGAGGAATCCCCTAACGACGACGATGATGACGACGAGAGTAGCGACGACTCCGAGGGGATGGCGTCGCGTCTCGATCGGATCCTCGAGGGGCCGCCTCGAGATGACGTCGACGCCCCCCGGACGGGGGTGCCGGAGGAAGGTCCGAGTGGGTCTCGTCGTCCCCGGCCCGACGCTCCTCCCGCGCTCAAGGCGGGCCAGGACGCACCGCGCCCTCCTCCGGCGTCCAAGGAGAGTGGTCCGGCGAGGTCCCAGGCGTCGGGGCCGCTGACCCGCGGTCGCGCTGCGGCCTCCGAGAAAGGAGACGCCGGTCGTAGGAGCACGAGTCCCGGCGCCCGCCAAGCGGGATCCGACGTTCCTAGGCCAATTTCTGCCCTTGAGAGGCCTAGCGCCCCGACGCGGGGTGGCTCGAGGCCCGCTGGTCGGGGTGGCGGAAGGCGAGCCGTTCTGCCAGTGGGGTAAGCCCTTTTGTTATTGTGGTCTTTGTCCCCTCACTCTCTCGCCTTTCCTCACATGCTGACTTTTTTTTTCAGGCTGAAACGGACCCTCGAGCAGGCCCAACCATCGATGGCCAAGAGGCTCAGAACGGGTGCCGCTTCAACGGAACCAGGTTTGTAGTTAATTCCTGGGTGTCGTGATATTATTATGTCGGTTATCATAACGTCTGACTCTTACTCTTTGTTTTGCAGGCCCGTCAAGCACCCGACCTTCAGCCGGCGTCGAGATAGCTTCGCCTCGTCTCGCGCCTACTCCACCGCCACCAACTCGTGATGCGACCCCCCAGATACGAGCGTCGGAGGGAGCCCCCGAGCCCCCTCGATTGGGGGTTGAGGGGGAGCCTATCACCATCAGCGATACGTCTGATGGTAACGACGCATCTGGGGGCGTTCGACCCATGGAGGAAGAGGCGTCGACTCCCCACGTCGCAGGACGGACCCCCTGGCCCGCAGGCCTTCGAGCCCTCGAGACGCAGAGGAAGATGGAGGAGGAGGAGGCGCGGGATCGCGAGGCGGAACAGCCGTCACTGGAGCAGCAGCAGCAGCAACCCCAGCCGGAGAAGCAACCGCAGCTTCAGCATGACGAGCAGCAGCAGCGGCTGGGGCGGCAACAGCAGCAGGGGGGCCAAGAGAACGAGCCACTCGAGCCCCCGTCTCAGATTTTGGCCGGACCGGCGCCACAGGCGTCGCAAGAGCCCGGCGATCAAGAGGGAGATTTGCCGGTGTACGGGCCTCCCACCCCAGCGTGGCTTCTCCCGGGGGCGCCTGCCGCGATCCGGGCAGAATCGGGGCGAGCGGACGGAGTGGTGGCGCTCGCCTGCATGATGCGCACCCCCACCGACCCTGAGTCCGAGATCAAGAGGACACTCTACGGCATGGACGGGATCGCCCCAGGGTTCCTCCGGGAGCGTCGAGCGTGGGAGGACCGCTTCCCCTCTGAGGAGGACGAGGTCGGGTCGTCTGGGAGTAAGGACGGTACGTGGAAGACGGTGGATGACGACGGCCGGTTCCCTTGCCTCGCCGATCTGTTCTTGCGCCACGGGGGTTCCCTCGAGACCGTCGAGAACTTCCTCCGCGGCGTCAAGGTGCGGGCCGATCGGGAGATGGAGAACTGGTGCCCCGATCGGATTCGTATCCGAGCTTCCAGCGACCCGTCCGAGCCCAATATCTTCCTCGATGACAAGAAGGAGGTCGAGAAGTGGGAACACGTCGAGGAGCTCCGCCTTTGGATGAAACACGTGGTGGGGCTCCTATCGGACGTCATCAACAACGGGCTCGGGCCCGCTTATTTTGTAAGTGTTTCTCGAGCTCCAACCTTGGTGGTGCTTTTGGGTTTCTGTGTTCTAACCCCCCTGACCCCTGATTGGCAGGATATGAAAGAGACCTCCCGCATCAAATCTAGCTTCATTCATGCCACGAGGGGCGGATGGGAGCAGCTTCCCCTCCTCAAGGATCAACTCCTCGAGTCACAGGAAAAGCTGCTTAAAGCTTATAAAGATCTTATAGCACTCGAGGAGGAGAAGAAGGTGAGGGAGGCTGCTTTGGCCGAGGCCCGAGAGGTCTCGAAGAAGGCGGAGGAGGAGGCGGTGCGGTTACGGGAGCGGGCTCTTACGGTCGAGGAGGCCGCGTCCAGAGCCCGGGAGGAGGTCCTGTCCCACAAGGGCATCATTGCGGAAATGGATAAAGAGAAGGGCCTTCTCCAGACCGACCTGGATTCCCTCCGCGATACCTTCCAGAAGATGAAGGTGGCGTTCGTGGACAGTGAGGTCGCCAGGGGTGCCGCCGAGGACGCAAAAAAGAAAGCCCTCGAAGACCTCGAGATGGAGCGAGCTCGATCCCGCAGTCTCTCTGACGACGTCGAGCGTCTGAAGGGAGAACTGCTTGAGAAGAGTGGAGCCGTCGCTCAGGCTGGCAGGGTGATCGAAGATCTCCGCGTTGCCAATACTGAGCTGACGCGCTCCAACAGAGAGATCGAGCGTGCCAATACCAGGTTGGTTGGCGAGAACACGGCTCTAGAGGAGAGTATCAAAGGTATGTTCCCTTTGTCGAATTTCTTTTTCGAGGTGTGTTTGAGTTTTTTCTAAAGCTCCTTTGTATTGGTATTTGTAGGGCTCAAGGATGAACTCCTGGCCGCCCAAGCCGAGGCTCGCGACGCCAAGGCTCAACTCGAGGCTGAGGTTGCTTTGAACCGTCGAGTGCGGACGGCGATAAGCGATCTCTCGACCTCTTGGGAGGTCGAGCCTATGGATGAGTCGAGGGAGGACTCTCGAGGTGACGCACTGGTCGACCAGCTGTGCTACTTAGGTGCGACGCTACGAGATCGGGTGCGGGATGCCCTCCACATCGGGGTGAAGCGGGCGATGGCGGTTGTCTGCTCGGGCTTCTCCTACGACATGGAGGTGGTATCCCACGGCTTCGTCACCGACATCTCTAAGACCGACGCGGAGAACGAGGAGAGGCTCCATGCCTTGATCGATGACGCGGAGGCCCCTGGGGAAAGGTTGGCCCAGCTCTTCGAGCCTGAGGTGCTTCCTCCTGAGACTAGCTCGGGCGGAGGTGAGGGTGGCGAGGGTCGTACCATGGACTGAGGCCTGCGAGCCTGCTCGGGGTGCCTGGGGCCCCTTGTATAAGACTTTGTTAATCCTATTTTTAAGTGATACGGTATTTTTGTGGTTGTTAAATGTTTGTTTGTCTTTCCACTCGAGGTTCTTTTATTTCTTTTTGCGCCTACACATGTGTTCCTTGTTCGATTTTTCGTAAAAGGCAGCTTCGATCGCCTCGAGGGTGAGGGAGTGAGTAGAGTTTCCGTAGCCCGGGGGCGTAGGTGTTCTCAGGCTCGCTATCCTTCGGCCCTCGAGGGGCTCGAGGCGCCTCGACTACTCGATCGTTCACGGTTTACTAAGTAGGAAAGAGAGAAACTTTTTGGCTTTTTCGACGCTTGGGGAGGGGTCGTCCCTCTGGTAGCCCCCGAGGGGGTGCGGACTATGATGGGTCATGGTCGGCATCCCCTTTTGACGTCGAGACTATAACTCGTAACTATTTTTGGTATAGAAAGAAGCCGCTCGAGGGAAAGACTTTATTTATTCATGCGTTCATTTACAAAGTCTTCGTACAAAAAGTAGGATCGTAAATCTAGGATTTCTAGGGGTAGAATCGACGTAGCTGTTCGATGTTCCATGCGTTGGTGAAGACTGCCCCCTTTTCGTCCGCCAATTTGTACGTTCCTGGCTTAAGGACCTCGGCCACCACATACGGGCCTTCCCAAGGTGGGGTTAACTTGTGGCGTCCTTGGTTGCTTTGCCGGCGTCGTAGGACAAGGTCGCCTACGTTGAGGTCCCTCTTGCGCACGTGCTTGTCGTGGTAGCGTCGGAGTCTCTGCTGATATCTAGCAGAGTTGAGGAGGGCCATGTCTCGAGCCTCCTCGAGTTGGTCGACCGCGTTTTCTTGAGCTTCTTTGTTCGATTGCTCGTTGTAAGCCTTGAGTCGAGGTGACCCATACTCGAGGTCTGTGGGGAGGATAGCCTCAGAGCCGTAGACCATGAAGAACGGGGTGTATTTGGTGGTCCTGCTTGGCGTTGTCCTTAGGCTCCATAGGACCGAGGAAAGCTCCTCGACCCATCTCTTGCCGAATTTCTTCAATCGATTGTAGATCCTTGGCTTGAGTCCTTGCAAAATCATGCCGTTGGCACGCTCGACCTGGCCGTTAGTTCGAGGGTGGGCTACTGCGGACCAGTTCACACGGATGTGATGCTGATCGCAGAAATCCAAGAACTTTCTGCCAGTGAACTGGGTGCCGTTGTCGGTGATGATGACATTGGGGATCCCAAACCGATGGATGATGTCGGAGAAGAAAAGGACGGCCTGCTCGGAGCGGATGTTGGTGATGGGTCGAGCCTCGATCCATTTGGAGAACTTGTCGATAGCCACCAGCAAATGGGTATACCCTCCTTTCGCCTTTTGTAGAGGTCCTACTAAATCGAGCCCCCACACCGCAAACGGCCAGGTGATGGGGATCATCTGAAGAGCGTGGGCGGGCAGGTGCGTCTGTTTGGCGTAGAATTGGCACCCATGACACGAGCGTACGAGCTCGATGGCATCCGCCACGGCCGTTGGCCAGTAAAAGCCTTGCCGAAAAGCGTTTCCTACAAGGGTCCGCGGGGCGGCGTGGTGGCCGCAAGCCCCCGAGTGCAGGTCGTCGAGGAGTTTTCGGCCTTCCTCTAGGGTGATGCAACGTTGTAAGATCCCCGTCGGGCTCCGTCGATATAGCTCGTTGTCTTCGCCATAGATCACATATGATTTGGCCCGTCGAGCAATACGACGAGCTTCTGTCCTGTCTTCTGGCAACTCACCGCGGATAAGGCAGTCGAGGAACGGTGTGCGCCAATCGAATGGTCGACCCGGTCGTCGTTCTATTTCCATCACCTCTTCTTCCATCAAGAGCGCATCGACAGCATTGGTTGGTTGGGCGATGGTGGTGTCGACACCAGCCCCCGCGCCTAGGTCGACGGATGGCTCGTGTAGATCTTTTGAGAATGCGTCAGGCGGCACTGTGCCTCTGGTAGACGCAATCTTGGCGAGTTCGTCGGCTGCCTCGTTGTAGCGTCGAGCGACATGGACGAGCTCGAGGCCGTGGAATTTGTCTTCGAGTCGATGTACCTCCTTGCAGTATGCTTCCATTTTTGGGTCATGGCAGCTTGAGGCTTTCATTACCTGGTCGATGACGAGTTGGGAGTCGCCTCGGACGTCGAGGCGTCGGACTCCTAACTCAATAGCGATCTTGAGGCCGTTGACGAGGGCCTCATATTCTGCGACATTGTTAGATGCGGCGAAATGGATTCTGATTATGTACCTCATGTGGACGCCCAAGGGTGAGATGAACAATAGGCCGGCCCCGGCCCCAGTTTTCATGAGTGACCCGTCGAAATACATCGTCCACAGCTCCGCCTGGACCTGAGTCGGGGGGAGCTGGGAGTCCGTCCATTCTGCGACGAAGTCTACCAGGGCTTGCGATTTGATAGCCTTTCGAGGCGCATAAGTGAGAGTCTCGCTCATGAGCTCGACCGACCACTTCGCTATTCTTCCCGTGGCCTCCTTGCTCTGGATTATTTCGCCCAAGGGGAAAGAAGAGACCACCGTGATAGGATGACCAAGGAAGTAATGTTGCAGTTTGCGGCGGGCAAGGATCACGGCGTAGATCAGCTTCTGGATTTGGGGGTAACGCGCCTTGGTCTCCGAGAGCACCTCGCTGACGAAATAGACTGGCCTTTGGACGGGCAGCGCGTGACCCTCCTCTTGTCTTTCGACCACCACCGCCGCGCTGACGACCTGGGTCGTCGACGCGACGTAGAGGAGTAGCGGCTCCGCAGGTTGAGGTGGAACCAGGACTGGTGCCGAAGTCAGCGTCTTTTTTAGCTTTTCGAGCGCTTCCTCGGCCTCGGGGGTCCAAGAAAAACGCTCGACCTTCTTCAGGAGTCGATATAATGGTAATGCTTTTTCTCCTAGTCTCGAGATGAAACGGCTCAGAGCCGCTAGGCACCCCGTGACTTTCTGGACACCCTTGATGTCCCGAATTGGCCCCATTTTCGTGATGGCCGAGACTTTCTCGGGGTTGGCCTCGATACCGCGCTGTGAAACTACGTATCCTAAGAGCATGCCTCGAGGCACACCAAAAACACACTTCTCGGGATTAAGCTTGATCCTGCTGGCGCGTAAACAGCTGAAAGCAACCTCGAGGTCCTGAATCAGGTCTCCTCGTTGCTTTGACTTAACGACAATGTCGTCGACGTAGGCCTCGACCGTTGAACCTATATGTTCGCCAAATACGTGGAGCATGCAGCGTTGATACGTGGCTCCCGCGTTTCGAAGCCCAAATGGCATGGTCACGTAGCAATACATCCCGAAAGGCGTGATGAAAGAGGTCGCGAGCTGGTCGGACTCTTTCATTTTTGTTTGGTGGTAACCAGAATATGCATCAAGGAAAGAAAGGGTTTCACATCCCGCGGTAGAATCGACAATCTGATCAATGCGTGGCAATGGAAAGGGAACTTTTGGACATGCTTTATTCAAACTAGTATAATCAACACACATCCTCATTTTCCCATTCTTTTTCTTAACTAATACAGGGTTCGCTAACCAGTCAGGATGATGAACTTCCTTGATGAATCCGGCCGTCAAAAGCTTTTGGACTTCCTCGCCAATGATCTTGCGCTTTCCCTCGTCGAATCGGCGCAACCGCTGCTTCACTGGCTTGGAACCGGCTCGAATCTCCAAGGAGTGCTCGGCGACTTCCCTTGGTATGCCCGGCATATCCGAGGGACTCCATGCAAACATATCAGCATTCGCACGGAGAAAGTCGACGAGCACGGCTTCCTATTTGGGGTCGAGGTCGGTGCTGATCGTCAGCACCTTGCCGTCGGAGTTGTTGGGGTCGAGCGGGATCTTCTTAGTTCCTTCCGCCGCCTCGAAGCTGCCCGCATGTCGTTTAGGTTCTGGAGCTTCAGCAGCCATGGCTTCGAGCTTCGCAACGAGCTCGGTCGAGCTCTCGACCGCCTCCCCGTACTCGACGCACTCGACGTCGCATTCGTACGCGTGCTCGAAGGAGGAACTGACGGTGATGACGCCTTTGGGACCAGGCATCTTCAGCTTCAAGTATGTGTAGTTGGGTATAGCCATGAACTTAGCGTAGCCCGGGCGCCCGATGATGGCGTGGTACGTGCCTCGGAACCCAACCACCTCAAAAGTGAGGGTCTCCTTCCTGAAGTTGGCCGCCGTGCCGAAGCAAACCGGTAGGTCGATTCGACCTACTGGTAGTGCCTTTTTCCCGGGTACGACGCCGTGGAAACCGCCGGCGCTCGGCTGGAGGCGTTCTCTATCGATGCCGAGGAGATCGAGGGTCTCGAGGTAGATGATGTTGAGGCTGCTACCACCGTCCATCAGCACTTTCGAGAGTCGGGTGTTGACGATGATGGGGTCGACGACGAGCGGGTAGACGCCTGGGGCGACTACTTTGTCGGGGTGATCCTCTCGGTCGAAGGTGATGGGAGTGCTTGACCAGCTAAGATACTGGGGCACCGCCATCCTTGCCGCAAAGACTTCGCGGCGCTCCCTCTTGCGTTGTCTCGTGGTCAACTGAGTCGAAGGCCCGCCATAGATCATGTAGCAGTCGTGGACGGCGGGGAAGCCGTCGTCATCTTTGTTGTCCTCCTTGCCACCAGCCCTCTCCTTCTTGGAGTCATCACGCGCATCTTTTTTGGGCCCCTGCCCATCGAAATGCTTTTTCAGCATGCGACAATCCTTGAGTTTGTGGTTAGCGCCTCCCTTATGGTAAGGGCACGGCTCCTCCAACATCTTGTCGAAGATGCCTCCCTCCGGAGGGCCTCGCGGCTTCTTTCGATCCATCGTGGCGACAAGGTCGTCACCCGAGTCTCCCTGGTGGAACTGCCGTACTTTCTGCTTCTTTTTATTTCTCTTGAGGCCTCGACTGGAAGTCCCTTCTTCGTCGACGGGCTGCTTGCCTTTTCTTCCTTCTGAGCTGAAGAAAGCGCCGACTGCCTCCTCCCCTGCCGCGTAGTTGGCTACTACGTCCATCAGCTCGTCGACGGTCTGAGGTCGATTGCGGCCTAATTCCCGCACCAAGTCTCGACTGGTGGTGCCCGAGACAAACGCCAAGATGACGTCGTGGTCGGGGATGTGTGGCAACTCAGTGCGTTGCTTCGAGAAGCGTCGAGCGTACTCCCGAAGAGTCTCTCCTGACTTCTGCTTGCATTTGCTGAGGTCCCACGAGTTCCCTGGCCGTACATAGGTCCCCTTGAAATTGCCCTCGAAGACTCTGACCAGGTCATCCCAGTTGTGAATCTGATTGGCTGGGAGTTCCTCGAGCCATCGACGGGCGGTGTCGGAGAGGAAAAGGGGTAGCTGTCTGATGATGGCTCGATCGTCCCCCCGGGCGCCACCTAGCTGACAAGCCAGCCTGAAATCGGCCAGCCATAGTTCTGGCTTGGTTTCTCCATTGTACTTCGCGATGCTGGTTGGGGGTCGGAATGGACTAGGCAGGGGCGTGCTGCGGATCGCCCTGCTGAACACCCGCGGGCCTGGTGGCTCGGGGGCCACCCGGTCCTCATCGCTGTCGTACCTGCCGCCGCGATGCGCGCTATAACCACGTTCTTCCGCGTCTCCGTGCCGGCGGCGTCTATTTTCTTTAACGTCGTGTCGCGCGTCGTGTCGTCGTTGGTTGTCGGCAGGGATGATGAGAGCGGTCTTTCTACCTCGAGGGGGAGGTTGTTGCTGGACAGACACCTCCTCTCCGATTAGAGGCTGTTCGCCGCGCTTCTCTGTGGCAGCTCCTCGTCGTCGAGATGCCGAACTTTCGGCTTGTTGAACTGCTGCCACCTGGAGCAATGTCTGAACTTCATCTCGAATTCGTCGGGCCTGGGAATTTGATGGCTCTGGCATGTTACGTAGCAGCATCGTCGCTGCTACTACATTCTGGCCCGCTCGAGGGAAACGGCCGACAGGTTGCTCCGCCTCTGTGTCACCGACGATCTGTCGATGTACCTCTCGAGCGCGTCTGCGGACACTTCCGCCCGGCGGGTAGGGCAGGTCTTGTTCGAGGATCTGCTCGAGCAGGACGAGGCGCTCGCGATCTTCGTCGAGCTTCATCTTGATCTCCCGCAGCTGCGCGAGCTGCGTAGTTCTGTCTTCCTGAGGAAGAGGGTCGAACCGTCCGTCGTTCCCAGGCGTCCTGGGGTCTTCTTGCGCCGCGGGGGCTCGTCCACCCGCAACAGCATCCCGTGTCTCGTCGGTGGTTTCTGCCGTTCCGTCGAGGTGACAGCATTCCCTGGTAGGGTCGTAGCTGTCTGTCTCGGAGTCGGAGTCTGGTTCGGCAGTGCGGGAACACTCACGACCTTCCTCCGACCATCGTTGCCTGAGCGAAGTGATCGAGTATCGCCCGGGGCCTAGACGGCGGAGGCCTCGTACTCGGGAAAGGTCCGGCAGTTCGGACGTCGGCCGCTGCTCTTCGGAGCTACGTGGGATGACCATTGGTCTTTCCACGCGCGTCTGAGCATTCGGGCGTATCGTCTTGGCGAGCGACGCCGCGGCGTTATCCAATCCGAACGGCAGTGCCGCCCTTGGAGAGAACAACCCGCGTGGAAGTAGCCTAGCTGCGGTGGGGGAGGACGCGTGAGACGCGTCTCCCCCTGTCGTCGCGTGGTGCTGAGTCGTTGTGCTCGTTGCTTGGTCACGCGGTGTCGCTGCCTTGTGGCCCACATCCTGCTTTGCGCGAGTTGCTGGTCGCGCTGAAGCAGAGGGGCCGCGATGGTTGAGCCCGCGCCTCTTCTTAGGTGGAGAGGCGTGGTGGTGAGGGCGTCTTGGAGCCTTCGACCGTGCTGGCGTAACGCGGACTCCTCCTGGTCCTTGGACCGAGAGCAAGATCATGTCGTAGCCGAAGCCCGTAGACATGAACTCGAGACTCCCAAACCAAATCACCGTGGAGTGCGGAAGCGGCGGGGCAGGAGTAGTCATCCGGAAAGTGGTGGGAAATCGGTGAAAAACACGCAGGGCCCCTACCTGGCGCGCCAACTGTCGGTGTTTTTCCCCCAGGGGGGTCACACCAACGAGTAAATTTGTATGCGTGCTTCCCTTTCCGGATGGTGATGCAAGAAGACACGGAGATTTATCCTGGTTCGGGCAAGAGAAGGCCCTACGTCCAGCGGGGGGAGGGAGTTTTTATTATCTTGCACCTAAGTGCTTGTACAGGGGCGAATACAAGCGTGGAATGAAGTGTGTAGCTCTACTACGTGTGTGTGTTCGTGTGTTGTGAGATGTCCCTCTTCTATTCCTGAGTCCCTCCTTTTATAGCTCCAAGGAGAGACACAGGGTACATGCGTAGACGTTAGAGTAGGGATCGATAGCCGCATGGAGCGCTGACCTACTCGAGGCTTCCGTACGGCATGGCCTCGAGCCGTCCCATCCTGATAGCTTGGTGATGATTACGCGTGCTCCTGCGAGCTGCCCTGCCAGCCGCCTTGTGCTGGTTCTGAGGTCGCATGCTCGTACGGTATGGTGGCGGATCCAGCGGAGCTGCTGTGGTGTCGTCAGTCGACGCCCGACTTGTCTCTAGGAAGGGACCTTGTTCGATCGAGGGTCGGGCGCCGCGTAATATGCTGATATCTGGAGCGTTGACCTTGGGTGTCTCGAGGGGGTCCCGATTAGACGTTCCATCCTTGTTTCCCGCGTCCTGACACGCCCTGGGTCGTTCGGTGGGAAGGCTGCAAAAAGAACGATGGGACGGAAGCTTGCTTCCTATCACGCCTCCCATGACCTGTGTGTTAGGTGGGGAAGCGTCAGGTACATTTAATGCTCCGGCTCGCGTGCGCGCGTCGGGCGGCGGACAGTGTCCTCGCGCCCGACAGCTTCTAGTTCGCTCGAGCCCGCTTCCGTCATCGACGGCAGCCATCGTTCGAGTCCTGAACCGATTCGCTCGAGACTATTTCCGTCTTCGAGGCCGCGACTGTCGACGGCGGCGCACACGTAAGATTAGAGCGTCGAATTAAGGGTCTCGACCTTCGTACGGGCAATCTCACGATGCGCATTGCTGAGGGTACCCCTTACCGATACCCTCGACAACTTGGGAGTTGTTGGAGGAAGTTCTTGTTGAAGTTCTTGGAGCTCCCGAACAGTGCCGCCGCCAGAAAAGTAGAGTTGGGGCTGTAGAATGATGCGATGGAGAAGGAGTACCCGAGAAGGAAGTATTTATAGGACAAAACGGGCAAGGGCAAATTTGACTTATCTCTTCGCCGTATCTGTGAAATCCGAGGATACTCAGGTGGATATGGTAACTGTTCGCACGGTAATCAAGGGATTACGTAGGTGATTTGACAGGAAGTGGTCATGATCTGGAGATATTTCACTGTGCGGGATTTCTTGGTCGGTCCATCGGCAGTTCCCTCTAACGGTACGCATAAAGTGGAGGGATCCGGTTCGGAAGGTTGAGGAATTCGAGGAACCTGCAGGAGAATCGGGCCAAGGTTGTTCAGATTTAAACGGTCGGTTACCAAATTGGGAGAATTAATTGCGGAAAGGCATCATTACTGCAGAGAATTTCGGAGCATTAATGATTTCATACTCTGAAATTGGGGGGCATGTGTTGACACCGTTTTTGGACACGTACCCAGAGACCAGTAGAGTATAGATCGGCGGGTGGAGCAACGGTAACTAACCTACAGAAGAGTTGCCGATGAGGATAGTTGCCGATGAAGAAACGATTGAATATGATTAAATCCAGAGGTGGTGACATGTTCTTGCTGATGATCAATATTGGTGTTTGCCGATGGCCATAACAAGAAGACTGTCGATGACTCTGAAGGGAAGCGTGGAGGTTGCCGATCGATCTGTGGCGGTGTTCCGGTCGGTTACGAGGTGGTGGTTCTATGTTTTCCTTAGTTATTTAAAATCGTTTTGTATACGGATTCTGTTTATTTTGGAATTCGAGTCCTAGTCGTGTCTGATTGTAGCTCTTTGAGCAGGGTATAAATGTAGACCCTAGGGCCTTGTAATGATATATCTATCAATCAATCAAACACAAGTTTTAACTCATATTCCGGCATCTACTTTTCGACGACTTCGTCATATTTTCCTTTTTATTACGAGTTCTTAGGAGTTCATCGACTTAAGCTCGGCGTATTCTCGAGTTCTGCGTGAATACCTCTTGGCCGTGACATCCGGGCGCATCACTGTTGTCGGGACCAAAGTATTCGAGTGATCACCTTTGCCGGTAGTAAGGTCAAATCGGCTGGCACGCCTTAACGTTTGAATCAGGTATTAGCCCTTTGTGTTTGCAGATCTACTTTTGCATCAACACCGATGAAGTTCCCATAGCAGCCGATGTATCCTGAAAAGACTGTGTAAGTATAGAATGGAATCGATATAAATTGAGGAAATCAAAGATTTACCTTGAAAGCTTGTGTCAAGGTAGCAGCAGCGACCGATGGAGATGTCTTTGCTCGTCTGGTGGTGATCTTCTTGAAACGCACGTTCCGGTGCATTAGGGCTGCCAGGCTTGGTGCATTGTTGCCAATCAGAGAAATCGAGCCCGATGGAAGGAGCTCGATCGGCTTACCACTCCTGCTGATAGTTGGTGGTGTGTCATCAACCTGTTAGAAAAGGGAGAAAGTGAGTTACTGATAAGGATAAAAGTAATGGAAGGATTGAAGCATCGGTTAAAGACTTACAGTTTTTTCAGGGACTTTATACTTGGGGTCGATCATACCGCGGTATGTGAGAGCCGATGTGCAGAACAGATGCTCTTTCCACTCCTCCCACCACTGTTTGTATGCTTGAGTAATGAAGAGAGCTGGGATCCAGGCCGATAGATCGATGTCTGACGTATCGGCATTTGGCTGAAGCTGAGCTACTCTGATCCACTCAAGACCGTTGGTTATGGTCTCCCTTGGCTTCACCACATCGGCATAGCAGAGTGCGATCGGCAGCTGTCCAAAGGCCAGTTGACGAGCCAGTGCCGATGGGTTATAAAATTCATAGGTAAGGTTGGAAGTTTTCCTACTGTTAAAGAAATTTACTGGTATAGCTCTCAGGGTGATAATTGCCATCATCATATCATGGTCCTTGTTGAGGGCATCATCAAAGGGGTGGAAAGTAAGCGGGAATCTGGTTTCTGGATCCTCATAAGGCATCCATGCCCGCTGGTCTTTGGCCAGACCCTCATAGAGAGTTTGGAAGAATCGGCTGACCTGGTCTTCATTACCACCAGTACCAGGTAAGACTATGGCGGCCTCACCATAGTTCAAAGGGGAGCGAGTTGCCGATTCTTCATCATCCAATTCATAATCTTCGGCTATGTCTCTGGGAAAGCGCTGTGCAAAAAGATTGAATCCCAGGCGCTTATGCATATGAACACTGAGCCACATATTAATGAACCACTAGGGACCTCCCAAGTTGCCGATGGGTTGGCCTAGCAGGAGTTTCTTAGCTACCTGATGGAGAAGGTGATAGACAGAACCAAGCAAATATCGGCCATGAGGAAATCGGCCGCCATCGGCCAGTCTTTCTACTGCCGATAGGTAGACAGAAGTTGGTCCTACCGATCGACCGTAGAAAACAAACTTGTACAGCCACATGTTTAGAAAGACAGCGTGCTCTCTTTGACCGACTGGTCCTGTTTTTCGGTATTTCTAAATGTATCCTGACCAACCGTCGATGTTACAAGTTTCTACTTTGCGCTCATGCTTGCGGTCATATAAATGATTGTCATCGGCAGTAGATATGTCTAAACCGGTGAGCATGAGCACATCGGCTAAGGTAGGGGAAGCAGGGCCATGACCAAATACAAAGGTGTTGAGGATATCAGACCAAAAGTATGAAGCGACTATCAATAGTGATTCATTCCTCTCCATATCGGTAATGGATAGCCTAATGCATTGGTCTAATTTTCGCTCACCCCATTGGACTTCGTTCGAATTGCCGATTCTCAGGAACCAATCTTTCCACCTCTTGGTAGAACTAGGCCAGGAGCGAAAGGTGTCTTTCCACAGATCTAAAGAAAAGTTCTCGGCTCTAAAGGGGATCCTATTTGTCTCTGCATTTATCAAATCGGTAGGATTTGGGTTTCCCAGTGGACCAAGACACTGAAAATGGGGTTGATCAGTGGGGATCACAATCTTATCGGCCAGTTCCTAAAAGGTTTGAAGATTGGAAGAACAGAAAAGAAAAAAGCGTACTTAGTAAATAGATTCGCAAAGGAATAGGAATACAACAAGAGTACGGTAAAAGGAGGAGAGGGGGTTTTGAGTTGACCTCCGGGACGATGAAGTTGATGGCCATTTCTTCCCGAGAAGAGGAAAGAATCGAAGACTCGGAAGATTGTTGGAGGAGGTCCTTGTCGGAGTTCTTGAAGTTTTTGAACGGTGCCGCCGCCAAGAAGGTGGGTTTGAGGCTGTAGAATGACAGGATGGGAGAAGAGTACCGGAGAAGGAAGTATTTATAGGACAAAAAGGGCAGGGGCAAATCTGACTTATCTCTTTGCCGCATCCGAGAAATCTGAGGGTGTTCAGGTGGATATGGTAACTGTTCGCATGATAATCAAGGGATTGCGCAGGTGATTTGACAGCAAGCGGTCATGATTTTGAAGATATCTTACTGTGCAAGATCTCTTGGTCGGTTCATCGGCAGTTTCGTCTAACAGAATTGTTGCCGATGAACGTATTGTGGGGAGATTCGGTTCGAGAAGTTGAGAAGTTCGAGGAGCATGCAGGAGAATCAGGCTGAGGTTGTTCAGATTTGGTGATTGATTACCAATTGAGAGAAGTAATTACGGAAAGGCGTCATTACTGAGGAGAATTTCGGAGCATTAATGATTTTATACTCCAAAATTGGGGGGCATGTGTTGACACCATTTTTGGACACATATCTTTGGACGCGCACCTGGAGTTAATGAGGTGTAGATCGGCAGGCGGAAAAATGGTGACTAGTCTACAGGAGAGTTGCCGATGAGAGTTGCTGCCGATTGGAAAACGGTAGGATATGACTAAGTCTAGGAGTGGTGATGGGTTCGTGCCGATGACTAATAATGATGGCTGCTGATGGTTGTGAAAGGTGGTCTGCCGATGGTTATGAAGAAAAGCGCGGGGGTTGCCGATTTACTCGTGATGGTGTGTCGATCGGTTGAGGAAGATAATTTAATGCTTTCCATAGTTATTAGATTTTGTTTTGTATATGGATTCTGTTTAATATAGAGTTTGAGTCCTAGTCGTGTCTGATTGTAGCTCTTTTGAACAGGGTATAAATATAGACCCCGTGGCAATATAATATCTATCCATCAATCAATCAAACACAAGTTTTTACACATATTCTAGCATCTACTTTTCGACGACTTTGTCATATTTTCTTTTTACTACGAGTTCTTAAGGATTCTTCGAGTCAATCTCGACGAATTCTCGAGTTCCGCGTGAGCACCTCTTGGCCGTGACATCCAGGCGCGTCGCTGTTGTCGGGACCAAAGTGTTCGAGTTACCACCTTTGTCGATTGTAAGGTCAAATCGGCTGGCACGCCTTAATGTTTGAATTGGGTATTAGCCCTTTGTGTTTGCAGATCAGCTTTTGCATCAACACACTGCCTCACTCAGCTATATAAATAGGGGGACATACCCCCCCCCTCTCAACACACACCAACACTTGAGCCATTCTCCATCTCCACTCTCTAGTTGCAGTTCTTTTATTTTCTTGTTAGTAGAAGAGTAAGGCAAAGCTACCTTCAAGAGCTTGACTCCTTGGAAGAAGGCCACTTGGGGTATGAATAGAATCATGAGTTCTTCCAAGTTCATTCTCTCATTATTTAATTATAGTCATGATTATGAACTAGAGTATAGTTGTGATGTTATGCTATTGATATATGAACTAGAGTATAGTCTATGTGTCAATAGAGCGTCATCATTAACATTGTGCCTAATAAATACATTTCACTTAATTAAAGCTAGAGTTAGGTTGGATGTGGTGGTTCATCGCACCGCAAGGTGTGCCTAATTCATAACTTGTCGATCCGTAGGGTTGAAGTCCCGAGGTGAGTTGGGTAGACTCTGCATACGTAGGCGAGGTGCCTAGGTATGGAGAGGCAGGTGTCTACATGGCCCTTGCTTCAGCGAGGTGCCTAGGTATGGAGAGGCAGGTGTCTACATGGTGCCACACATCCACTCCAAGATGGAGATCCTCCAAGCCACAGGCAATCCACTAGAGTAGCCAATTGTGATCTCCCACAGTGAAGGCTCAAGAACCCCTCACAAATAACTTGGTGAGGCTCGAAACAATCTCCAATCATGAGCTCAACACTTCTGCTGCTCCAAGCCATCTAGGGCGTCAGAAAACACCCAACAGTAACAAGAAATCCGCAGCAAACTCAAGGATCAAGTGCCACTAGATGCAACTCTCAATTCAATGCACTTGAAACTCCCTCAATCTCACTAGGATTAGCAATCAAGCAAGGAGATGAGTAAAAGGAGTGTTCTCTAGCTCAAAGAATGTCTCAAATGTTCCAAAGTGCAAGAGAGAACCCCCCAAAGCCGGCCACCTTCTATTTAAAAGCCCGTCAAACAAATAGAGTCGTTGGCACTTGCACTAGGCAAAGGTCGGGGGCACCGGACGCACAATCCGGAGCCACCAGACGTTGGACCCTGCGTCCAATGCACAGATGTGACCACGCTGTCACCCCTTTTGAAAAACGCGCATCGATCTCTAACGGTTACTTGCAAACCGTCGGGCGTAGTCAAGTGAGCACCGGACGCGTCCGGTACTCACCGGACTCGTACGCAAAGAGGGTTGCAAAAACACAGGGTCACCGGACACAGACCACTAGACGCTCTCCTGCGTCCGATGCAGTGAGCGCCTCTGCAGTGAACCACCGGACGCACATCACCGGACTCACTCAAGATACTATGCATGTGACCAGTGAGTTCACCCCAACAGGTGCCACTCACCGGACGCACAGAGCACGTCCGGTGCAGTGTCCGATGTTGCGCCCGGTGTCTCCAAAGGACAACATTCTACTCCCATGACTTCTCCAAACTTTCCACCAACGCAATAGAAAATATGTATTTCATTTTCTCAAAAGCGCTGAATCCCGCCTCGCAAGCTTGACGGGAGGGAGAGAGGACCCAAACCCCTCTCTACCCTTGGAACTCCACCTCCTTTGTAAATGTCCCAACACCACCACATGTCCACCACTAATGTGCATGTGTGTTAGTATTTCAGAAACATTTTTCTAAAGGAGTTAGGTTAGCACTTTACTAGATCCTAATGCATATGCTCAAGATATGGACCTAGTAGCACTTGATTCGAGAGATGACCGTGATTTCCCCTCTTGATAGTCGGCTATCTATACTAAACCCGGTCAAACATTTCTCTACTCATCTTAGACCGGCAAAAGCAAAACCTTACTTTTATACCTTTGCCTTGATCACTTTACTCCTGGTCTATCACCATAATCTCCACTTCATGCTTCATCTCTTTGTAATCATGTGGCTACCTTTTCATGCCACCTTGCACTTTCATCACATGTGTTGCTACATCTAACTCAAATCACTTGGACACAAGGCATTAGCAACTTGGTGTCATTAATTACCAAAACCAAACTTGGGCTTTCAGAGTTAAGTTAGCTCACTAGGTTCTAAATGCATCCACATGAACAATGACACCTAGTGGCACTTGATAACCGCTTAGCCAAAGAATTCCCCTCTTTATAGTACGGCTCTCTATCCTAAATATGATCACACCCTCTATGGTGTCTTGATCACCAAAGCCAAAACCCTAAGCAATACCTTTGCCTTGATCTCCAAAGATTTTTATTTTTCTCTTTCTTCTTTTCAAGTTGAGCACTTGATCATCTTGTGGTCATCACCATCATCACCATGATCATCTCATGCTCCATTACTTGACATGTACCAACCTCATTAAGTCTATACATACTTAGTATGGAGGTTAGTACTAGAGTTTTATCAAATATCCAAAACCAAACTAGGGCTTTCAGCCTTTGATAATACCTTTGTTTTTCATCCTACTTCTATGAAGGCTTATATGTGGAGTTTCTCGGTACGTATGAATAATGTGTCTACTTGCATCACAAAATATTGCTAAGTCAAAAAGCGGATCCAAGGAGATGCAAGCCATACACTTTGATCAAGATGTGCAAGTGTGTGGAATATTTTCTAATCATATTTTCTTTTTGGACTCCATTGTCGTGAATCTCATTCTTTTCTAGGAAATATAGAGAAGATGAGCTGTGCTTTTTCTCTCTTTTTTCAGTAGGCATCTTTGTACCCCTTTTTTCTCTCATGCCCTTTGGCATGGATATTATATATTTTTCCATTCTTTTTTTCTTTATGTATATAGCCCAAATTCTTTTTGAAAGATATTAGAGCACATGAATGGAGTATTTATTATTTTTGGTGGATGGATAGCATGTTTTTGCGCAACTGTCAGTGTGAGAGTTAGCATTTTTATTTCTGAGTGCACGTAAATCTTGATCATGGGTGCATAACAAGTATCTCAACAAGGGTTATATCAATTTGACAAAGCTCAATGTAAATACAAGCAGCATAAGACTAAGATTTAGAATTTAAATATTGTAATATGGCTATGGTAGGAATTTTATAACCATTGAAGAACATGTAATTTTTTAAATTTTTGAAAAGAAAATTCTGGGTGTCAAGTTTTTCTTTAGAACTAAGTCATAGCATAATCCATTCAGCATATTATAACTTGCAACAACTTAGAAAAGGATCATACTTTTGCAACCCACAAGTTTCTCAAGTCTTAGGTTAAGACATTTTTAGCCAACAAACTTAAACATTGGGGAATACTAAGTTACAAACTAGATACATGATGAATTATAAACAAAATAACTATTTATCATTTCAATGTAGAGAGAACTTAAGCATTCCCCAAGGGATGGCGACCGGGCCAGATCGACGCGCGCTGTCACCTCAGCCGAGTTGAGAGAGAGAGAGGAAAGATTGACGACGCTAGAGAAAGGCTCATGGCGGCCATTGTTGGTGCCAGGTCGCGCTGCTCCATAGTCGGCGCCGGAGCTAGGGAGAAGAGGGCGGCGACGTCGCGGGGAAGGGCAGGCTCACGGAGACGCATCGACGTCTCAAGCGGGAGGCGCAAGGTTTTTTTAGAAGAATCGGAAAGGAGAATAAGAAGGTAGAGTATACATTTGGTGGGCTGGCTTTGGAGTCAAAGCCACTCTACACCGGTGGAAGCAGAGGGAAAGCTGATGGAAACGAAGGAGGAGCGATAGAAGCTGCTTTTAGCAAAATCAGCTTTGACTAATCTGGACCATTCATTGAAAGATAGGATGGCCACGAGATTTTTCGAGCGACATGGATGCTGCTCCATATATCTATATATATTGAACTTAATCACGAGATCAATAGCGTGATCATTTATTTTGTCACAAGGAGCATTTTTGCATTTTAAGTGAGAATTAATTACGGAAGTATCTTTTCTTGGTAGAGATCAAGAGATGGATGATCATGTTTTGTTGCATATATATGGTAGGTATAAACATATATTCAGAACTTATTTGTAGTATATGAGACATGTCTTTATTATGCCTTATTATGCATGAATGTATTCTGGATTATATTTTTGGTCATATACACTTGCATGAGAGAAAAACTAACCGTGGCAACGCACAGACACTATACTAGGTAGAATTAGAATAAGTTTAATAAAAACAAAAGTTTAAATTTTTGGCCTTTATTATATAACATAGTATAGTATAGTATAGTATAGTATAGTATAGTATAGTATAGTAATACAATATAATATAATATAATATAATACAATACATAATATAATACAATATAATATAATACAATATAATTTAATATAATATAATATAATATAATATAATATAATATAATATAATATAATATAATATAATATAATATAATATAATATAATATAATATAATATAATATAATATAATATAATATAATATAATATAATATAATATAATATAATATAATATAATATAATATAATATAATATAATATAATATAATATAATATAATATAATATAATATAATATAATATAATATAATATAATATAATATAATATAATATAATATAATATAATATAATATAATATAATATAATATAATATAATATAATATAATATAATATAATATAATATAATATAATATAATATAATACAATACAATAGGCATAGATATATAAATATATATATGCGGAACATATCTGGTGAAAACCACAACCTTTATGAAACCCATGCAAACTACGACAAAAATCGTGTAATTTACCAAAAAAATTACACATGTATATGATATGATGATACACAACCTTGTAAAAGTATCTTGTCTAAAATCGAATTCGTTTCTGAGATATAAAAATAACAAATTTCAAGCCAAAAAGTTGTCCACAGGATTTGTTAGAAATTTGTCATTTTTATATCTCATAAACGAATTCGAGTTTGGACAAGATATTTTAAGTTTGTGTATCATCATATTATCTTTATGTGTGTTTTTTTTGTGAATATAGACAATTTTTTGTCATAGTTTGTACGGGTTTTTATAAAGTTTTGGCTAGATACGTTTCCTAATATCAAACTACATTTTATCGGTCTTGGTTGATATCCTTCCATCTGATCCGTTTTTATCCCCAGTCTGGTGCCGGAGCTCACCGCGCCTCGCCGCCGGGACGTCACACATGGCCTGCCGCCGGAAGCCTCAGCCCCAGCCTCAGCCGACGCCCTCGTTCGAGCACCACTACCCGCCGTTCGTGGGCCCCGCCTCACCCGACTCCCTCGCCAAGCAGGCCATGCGCGCCTCCGCCGCGCACCGTGATGCCTCCTCCCTCGCCTCCGCCTACTCGTCCTCAGCCTCGCTGGCGTCCTCTCTCCGGAGCCACCACGAGCCCTCTGTGTCCACACAGTCCCCGGTATGCCTCGCCGTGCCTCTCTCTCGCTTATTACATCTCTGCGGTTTCGCCTCTAGATGCATCGGGGTCGGATCTGGCCCGGTCAGGGACCACCGCAACGAAGGGGATCCTCGTAATTCTTGGTTGTTAGTTCGGTCAGGCGAGGGATCATTTCGAGTATTGGCGTAGTAACCATTACGATTATCGATTTCTGCTGAACTGTGTTGCTCAATCTCCCCAGTTCGTGCTCGTTCTCTCAAGAACTGATGGTATTAGTCCTGGTGTATAGGATTGTTCAGGCTATGAATACACGTCCATGAAGAGCCTGAACGAGGCCAAGTACGGATTCTGGGGCACACTTGCGCGGAAGGCAAAGTCGTTTCTTGACGAGGACTGCTCCCCGGAGCAGTACAAATCGCCAAGAGACGATGTGCAAGTTGATGTCCAGGTGAGATCTGCAACCCTCCTGCCATTATCTTCTTCCTCAATTGAACTCTTGAGGTGCTAAATTTGAGTTAATTAAACTCCTTGTATGTAACTGAAACCACTTAATATCTGTATACTGATAGATAGATAGAAAAGTACATTACGAGCTTTTATTTTCTGCTTGAAGCTTGAGACTGGTGTGACTCATCATCTTTGTTTTTGTCCTATCACTATGGTGAATAACTGTCATCTTGTAGATAGAATTATGGCCCACTCTGTAAATCTTTACCACTGACTCACTGCAAGTGCCATCAACATTATGCTTAGTTCAATTTGAAATGTTCTCATGCGGAACATTGATATTTTTCATGACGCTGCAGCTTCCACATTCAAAACAATTGTCAGGAGAGACATGGAAACCTGAGACACCTCCATCTCAGAAAAGATCTGAGTCTATAACCTCCTCCCTTACCCATATTGGAGGCACAATAAAAAACGCACTTGAAGTAAGTTACTGATAAGTTCTTTTTCTTTTTACTCAAGGACTGGATCTTTTAGTATCAGTCCTACGTTTCACTTTCAATGTTGTTCTGTGCTGAATTGGTAAATGTCGTGCATTTAGTATAAATATGTAAACAGAAATTCCTTTCCTCCTGCTTTAAGCTAGAAAAAATTTGAAGCATTCACCATGTTGATCCATATTCTACTACAGCAAGTTGCACCAAACATTTTGTTTTGTTAACGCATGCTATCTTCGTTGAGAGTTGGAAAAAAAGATATACATATCTTTACAATGTTGTGCTATTTTTGACTTCTTGATGATATACAATTGATATATCCTTTGGTTATATCAGATCTCTTTGTTTTTTTGATTGGGTACAACTTGGATGCACACAACACACACACTCCACTCACACCACAACTCATGACATATATGGTATTTTTGTCAGGAAGGTCGGACCATTGTAGAGAATAAAACGGCCGACATTATTCAGGAGACGCGTAAACTGAACATAAGAAGAAAAGGAGCTGGTTTGAATACACAAGGAGAAGCTGGCCACAAAATTCTGCAAAGACACCTTCCTCAAAATCCACTTGACCATGAAACTCAGTTGAAGGCATCTCGCGACGTAAGGTGGCAAACATGTGTCACTAGATATGTTGCTTCAGTGCTCCATTTTGCATTTTTGAATCCACAGTATGAAACAATGTCAAATTTATTTTGATTGGCTGGGATAAGGAACACCTATTTTTGTTTTTCTTTCCTCAATAATAGTGACGCTTTGGCTATCTTTTTGCCATCTTGTAAGGTATGATTGAACTAATATCTCCATATATCTCATACAGGTTGCAAATGCCATGGCTGCAAAAGCAAAGTTGCTGTTGCGGGAGCTGAAAACTTTGAAGGCAGATTTAGCTTTTGCAAAGGAACGCTGTGCTCAGCTTGAAGAAGAGAATAAAATGTTGCGTGAGAGTTATGACAAGGGTGACAATCCAGAAGATGATGATCTGGTAAGTATATATTTTCTTTGAAAAAACAAGGTACTAAAAATATCCTTCATAGTATTGATGGTGCAATTATCTCCATAATTTTCTTTTGGCAACTATATCCACATTCAGGTTCTGTTGGAGTAGTCTACCTATTTCTTGACAATGTTGTCAAGTTTTTTTAGTGTATATTCATTGGAAGTTACATCAAAACTGAGCGTGAATTACTGAATGCCTTGAGTTGACAAGTTAGCATTAGTTACATGCTCAGCTTAGTCTTTATCTTGTAAGGTGCTGGTGGAATTCTCTGGCTATTTCTCGGGCATATTTGCTAGTCATAGACAAAGCAAGATAGCCGAGGTAGTTTGTCCGGTGCAGAACGCAGCTTTGGTGCACACACGGATCAACTCGGAGGTCATATGCGATGTAATTGAGTTGCCAATGCTCAAGAAAGAAATTAATTACTCTATTTTGGTTGGGCATTAGAAACAATGCTGTCACGTACTCACGTGATGCGCACAAGGCAAGGTTCAGATATGCACAGCTTTCGTAAGCAAATAGTTTCCGATTTGGACTGTACAACAAATGCATGTCGTGCTTACTGAGGAGCCAAAGATGGAAAGAAAACTTATGGAAGTACTATTGCCGACCTGCACTGTCACAGTACAGTCAGCAGCACTGTGCCAGTGGGGCATCCCCTTAGCTCTGTTACAACCTGTTACGGCGTCGAGCTTTGCTGCGCAGGAAGTTGGAAGGAGAGAAGGGAGCTCGCGTGCGTGGGTTTTGGCGGCGAGTAGGCGCCATGGTAGGAAGCTGGCAGCAGGGGCTGGGCGCCCAAGGGAGATGTAGATCTCAATCCCAGGCTAATCTTTATTCATGAATATAGTTTGCCCTTTATAGGCATTACACGACTCAGCCAATACTATGGCTAACAAGACTCCTTAAATCAAGGACTCCTAACCAAACTCCTAACAAACCAATCTAACAGATCTTGACTCAAACTAGGAATCATCTGGACTCAGCCTAGGACTCATCTGGACTCAGCCACGAGGCCTCCTCTTGTATGTCTGACCGACCATAACATCACTCCCTCCCTCAGGAAACAGCTCGTCCGCGAGCTGAAATCAGGGATAAGCCTCCCAGAAGCTGTCCACTGGCTCCCAGGTCGCCTCAGATGCAGGAAGGCCCGTCCACTGTACCTGAACATGCCAGGAACCGCGCTGGAGGCGAGAACGAAGAACGCGCTCAGGCTGGAGTAGTGGCCGCCCATGCTGAAGTGGTGGAAGAGGCGGTGTTGCTGACGGAGGAGTGCTGATGAAGGGCTTGAGAACGCCGACATGGAACACATCATGAATGCACGCATTGTCAGGAAGCTGTAGCCGATACGCCACTTGACCAATGCGCTCCAAGATCTGAAAAGGACCAGCAAATTTGGGCCCAAGCTTCTTGCGGGCAGCCGGCACCAAGGACTGAGTTGAGCGATTGAGCAGACGCAAGAGAACCCAGTCCCCCACCGCAAACTCCAGGGCACGGTGATGGGCGTCGTAGTGCTTGCGGGCGTACTGCTGGGCCTGGAGTAGTCTGTCCCTGACCTTGGCGAGGAACTCATCACGACGGGCCAGCATGGCATCAAGGTCTTCAGTAGCAGCCGTCCCCCGGTCATATGGCAGCAAGGACGGGGGTGGCCGCCCATAAACCACCTGGAACGGCGTCGCACGTAGAGCGTAGTGGAACGAGGAGTTGTAGCAGAACTCTGCCCATGGCAACCAATCCACCCAGTCACGAGGGCGATCGCCAGTCGTGCAACGAAGGTACATGGTGATGATCTTGTTAACCACCTCCGACTGGCTGTCGGTTTGGGGATGGAAGGCGGAGCTCATGTGCAACTTGACCCCAGCCAGCCGGAACAGGTCACGCCAAAAGTGGCCTGTCAAGACAGGATCGTGATCGCTCACGATCAACTCCGGAATGCTGTGCAAACGAACGATGTCAGTGAAGAACGCACGGGCAACGGAGGCGGCCGTGTAAGGATTCCCCAACGGAATGAAGTGGGCATACTTGGAGAACCTGTCAACCACAGTAAGTAGCACACTCTTACCATGCACCTTGGGCAGCGCCTCAATGAAGTCCATTGAGATATCAGCCCACACCCTTGATGGAACCGGCAAAGGCTGAAGTAGGCCGGCGGGGTGCAGAGCTTCCGTCTTGTTGCGCTGACAAGTAACACATGTACGGATGAAGTCCCGCACGACACGCCGATCATGCTCCACGGCGAAGTCTGTGTGGAGGCGCTGCAGTGTCTTCTGGATGCCTTCATGACCAACCGTGTGATTCAACTGCAGGAGGTCAGGAAGCACCGCGGACGACTCGGGCACGTACACCCGTCCGTCCCGTAAAACCAATCCATCGCGTACCGTCCATGCTGCACCGTGGTCGCCATTGGTGACAGCATCACGGAAGGCACACTGGGCTGCGTCGCTGTTGAACTCGTGGCGCAGCTCGTTGTAGAGGTCGAATGCCGGCAGGGATAAAGCGACCAGCGACGCATCAGCGCTGGTCAAGGCCTCCAGCAAAGGAACATCGCCATCCCGCCGTGAGAGGGCGTCTGCAACCGTGTTAGCACGGCCGGGCTGGAACTCCACCCTGAAATCAAAGCCGAGAAGCTTGGAGACCCACTGAGTTTGTGGAATTGTCGACAGGCGCTGGTCCAGCATATATTTCAGCGCGTAGTGATCCGTGCGCATGACAAAGGCGCGACCCTAGAGGTAGGGCCGCCAATGACGCACGGCGTGAACGAGCCCAATTAGCTCACGCTCGTACGCCGCCACCTTGAGATGCCGGGCTGCGAACGGCCGGCTGTAGAACGCCAGCGGCCCTGCCCCTTGATGCAGCACAGCGCCAAAGCCAGAGCCGGACGCGTCACAGTCCACCATGAACTCCTTGCTGAAGTCTGGTAGGTGAAGAACAGGCGCACTGGACAGGGCACCCTTGAGGGCATCAAACGCTGCTGCTGCCTCTGCTGACCACTGGAACGCGTTCTTCCGCAGGAGCTGCGTGAGGGGGGCTGCAATGGCGCCAAAGTCCTGGATAAAGCGGCGGTAATAGCCGGCCAAACCCAGGAAACCCCGCAGGCCACGGGCGGAACGTGGCTGAGGCCAAGACTGTACCGCTTCCACCTTGGAGACATCCATGGAGACGCCCGCCTCTGAGATCACATGGCCGAGGTAGTGGACTGCCCTTGTAGCGAACGCGCACTTGGCGCGCTTAAGATGGAGGTGGTGCGCATGCAGAACGTCGAGGACGGCGCGTAGGTGCTGCATATGTTCAGTCCATGAGCCGCTGTAGATTAGTATGTCGTCGAAGAAGACAAGGACGCAGTGACGCAGGAAGGCCTTGAGGATGGAGTTCATTAGTGCCAGGAACGTAGAAGGAGCATTAGATAGACCGAACGGCATGACCAAAAACTCAAAGTGGCCATGGTGCGTCCGGAATGCTGTCTTGTGCACATCGTCGGGGTGAATGCGGACTTGATGATACCCGGAGTGAAGGTCCAGCTTTGTAAAATAGCGGGCACCATGGAGCTCGTCAAGCAGCTCCTCGACAACCGGTATGGGAAACTTATCCTTCACGGTGACAGCATTGAGCGCCGATAGTCGACGCAAAACCTCCATTTGTTGTTCTGTTTCTTGACCAGCAACACCGGGGCTGAGAACGGCGATGTGCTTGGCTGGATCAAACCGTGCTGTAGCATGTCCTCACACTGCACCTCAAGTTCATCCTTTTGGATTTGAGGATACCTGTAGGGACGAACAGCCACCGGCTCGGCTGTGGGCTTGAGATGAATGCGGTGATCACAATCACGAGGCGGGGGCAGACCTGCTGGAGCGGCGAAAACGTCGCTGTAGGTGTCGAGGAGGCGCTCCAACAGGTCTTGCTCAGAACATGTGTTGGTGAAGAAACTGGTGGCCAGCAGAGGGTCGGCTGCTGGGCTGGTGGCGTACCTGACGCGTCCACACCCACCCAAACAACGCGACGACCACTTAGGTTGAAGGCCATGCTGCGCGTCGCAAAGTCACACAAGATGGGCCCTAGGGTACGCAGCCAAGCGACCCCCAGGATGATGTCGCAACCCTGCACCGGTATGGAGAACATGATGAGGCGGAAGGACTCCTTGCCAATCTGAATAAGGATGTTGCGGGCCAGTCCCTGGCATGCCACGCGCTCGCCGTTGGCCACAACGACATGCGCACCCTGACTGTCGAAGAGGCGCAGGCCCGCACGGCGCGCAGCATGAACGCTGATGAAGTTGTGTGTGGACCCGACCACACTCCCATAGAGGAGAGGCTGAAGCTGAGCCGCGATAGCACAGTGAAGGAGGTCGACACCACGCGGTACCGGCTCATTGTGATTTTTTTAACCCTTTTTTTAAACTATTTTCAATTTTGACACTGATTTTTTTTTATTTTTAAAACTAACCCCTTTGGCCGCGCCATACGCCATGGCGTGGCACTTTAACACTACTGTGCCATGCATGGCGGCACGGCAGAGCTGCTGACGTGGCACGCTACCGGTCGTGCATGGCGCACGTGGCGGGTCTTGTCGCGCCACAGGTCACGGTGCGTCAGTGCCGTGCCACAGGTCACGGCGCGTCAGTGCCGTGCCACAGGTCACGACGCGGCAGTGCCGCACGCAAGAGCGCGCCTGCTGCTAGCTTTTGTGCGTGTTAGGGTGTGTATAGGTTGATCGTCACGTTTTGTGTGCAAACAACTTTGATTTGATTTATAGAAAATATATGTGATATTTCTAACTTTAGATAGATTTATACCAAAACTAGAATTAAATATCTATTTAATGATACTAATTTTGTATTAAAATTATTAATATTTTTAATATATATTTAGTCAAAGTTATTTCAAGAAGCGAAAACGACAGATATTTAAGAACGAAGTGACTAGCAGCAACACAGCACAGTAGGTGCAGCAGCAGCACAGGACGGCGGCACGCGGGTCGGCAGCAGCAGCACAGTACTCCCTTCCCCTCGTTCCAAAATAACTGTCGTTTGCGCTTTCTGAAAAACAATTTTGACAAAATATATATTAAAAAATATTAATATTTATGGTACATAATTGGTATCATTAGAAAGATCTTTGAATCTAGTTTTTTAATAAATTTATTTAGAAATATAAATATTGCACGAATTTTATACAAATCAAATCAAACTTATGACACGGAAACTAAATTAGGACTCAGAGTAGGTGCAGCACATGTAGCACAGAGCCACATGCAGTGAAAGCAATGAATATTGTGCGGTGGTTTATAGAAATAAGACCAACCGAGATCTTCTCATATCTCTAATCAAGCAGGGCTGGCCGGCTACCATACCAGGCACATGCCCCTACCATATACACGCACAGCACATATATATACAATCTAACACACCCCCGCAGTCACAGCGTCGAGTCGTCGGACGTTGAGACTGGACCGAAACTCCGTGAAGACAGAAGTGGGCAAGCCTTTGGTGATGTTAGAGTTATTAGTCCCTATTTACTGTTTCCTATTCCCTAGGCTTGACTGGTCCCTTGGGGCGTCGCCTCCAGGCTGACCAGGCCCTTTGGGCTCTCTTGTATTCCCTATAAATATGTAACCCCTACTGTAATCCCATTATGAAGTGCATTACTTTTGCCTATTGGCAGTCTATCATGGTATCAGCTTAAATTCGTCTTGGGCCTCTCCCCACCAGCCCAACCCCCTGCTTCCGCACCCCTTTTCCCACGCGCTTGCCCTTCGACGCACGCGCCCGGATTTTCCGAGTCCGCGCGTTTCGTCGTCCGTGCCCGCGCGCTCGACGTCCGCGCCCGCGCGCCCGATACCCGCGCGTCCGACGTCCGCGCCCGCGCTCGCGCGTCCGACGTCCGTGCCCGCGCCTCCGACGTCCGGGCCCGCGCCTCCGGCGTTCGCGCCCACGCCGCACTTCCCTAGCGCCGATGGCCCCCGCGGGTGCGCCCCCCTCCGGCGGCTCCAGCGCTCCCTCTCCGGAGTTTCTGCGGCCTCCGCCGCGATGCAGCTCCGTGACGAGGCTCTCGCCGCCGCCAAGACCCTGGAAGAAGAGGCTTCCTCCCTACGTCAGTCCAATGTCGAACGCAGCCAACGGCTCCAGGAGGACGCCGATCTCCTAAAGTCTGCAGCCGCCGCGCAGGACCGTGTCCGCGCCGCCGCTGTCGCTCTCGACCAGGAACGTGCGCAGGCCGCCGTTCTGGAGCAGCAGGCCGCGACACTTCGCGCGCGTCTTCACCCCGACTCTGGCCTGCGTGACGACGACGACACTCTACCTGATGGCGATGATCTGTCCGGCTCTTTTGAAGCCGCGGCCATCGCTCGGCTGCACAGCCAAGCTGCCGCAGTTCAGAATATCAAGCACTTGATCCCCATCGCTCTTGATCTGCAGTCCTCCAACTATTCCAAGTGGCGTGGCCATGTTCTCCTCGTCCTCGGCAGCTTCGAACTGAAGGATCACGTCCTCAGTGATGCTGTCCACCTCGCCGATCCAGCCTGGTCGCGCATGGACTGCGTGGTGGTCTCATGGCTCTTCAACACCATCTCCGCCGACCTCCTGGACATCATCCACGAGTGCGACGGCGTCACTGCTCGGACGGCCTGGCTCGGGATTGAACAGCAGTTTCTGAACAACCGTGAGTCCCGTGCCATGCTGCTCGACGCCGAGTTTCGCACCTTATCCCAAGGCGCTCTCTCCATCGACGACTACTGTGATGAAGGGCATGACCGATGCTCTTGCCGACCTCGGCGAGCCCGTCACCGACCGCACTCTTGTGCTGAACATCCTGCGCGGGCTGAACGAGCGCTTCCAGTTCATGGCGCAGCTCATCACTCGCCAGCGGCCGTTCCCCTCCTTCGCCGACGTTCGTGCCGACCTCCGCCTGGCCGAGCTCAACATGGTGTCTCCCTCGGCGCCCCCTTCAGCTCTCGTCGCCTCTGCGACCACCAGGCAGTCTGCGCCTCTGTTCTCTTCAGCGCCTTCTTCCCCACGCCCCCCGCCGGCTGCGGGGGGGGGCCTTCGTCTGGCAGCCACAACGGTCGTGGCCGGCGTCGCCGTGGTGGTCGCAGCCAAGGTGGACCGCCCAGTGGCCCAACCGGAGGTCTACAATGGCCTTCAATTTTCAATCCATGGACTGGGTCCATCCACATGTGGCCTGGTTCCAACGGGGGCCCTCGCGGTCCACCGCCTCGCCCTGGTCCGCCTCCTCAGCAGGCTCTGGTGGCTGGTGCTGCTCCTCAGCAGGCTTTGGTGGCTGCTGCTGCTCCTCAGCAGGCTTTGGTGGCTGCTGCTGCTCCCGGTGCGTACTATCCCGCTGCACCAGCAGCCTACTACCAGGCGCCTCCTGCCTGGTCTCCATGGGATCCCCAGGCCCTCGCCAGCGCCTTCAGCACGGTCTCCCTCAGTCCGCCACCAAGTCCCTCGGACTGGGTCATCGACTCCGGGGCCAGCTCCCACATTACTTCAAACACCGGTATGGTTACCATGTCTTCTTCCTCCTCCTTCCCTTCAGCCATTGTTGTGGGCAATGGAGCCACTTTACCGGTCATTGGCACTGGCTACTCCACCCTCCCTGGCCCCTTTCATCTTAATAATGTTGTTGTTGCTCCTGACATTATTAAAAATCTTCTTTCTGTTAGACAATTCACCACTGACAATTTAGTTTCCATTGAGTTTGACCCTTTTGGTGTTTCTGTGAAGGATCTCCATACTAGGAACGTCCTCCTTCGAAGTAACAGCTCGGGGCCCCTCTACACCCTGCAGCTCCCGTCATCGTCCTTCGGCCCTTGTGCTCTTGTGGCGACTCCCTCCCCGGCTATTTGGCATCGTCGCCTCGGCCACCCCGGCAAAGCTGCGTCCAGAGCCTTGCTCAGTCCTCCACCATTTGCAACAAGCCTGCTGACGACTCCATATGCCATGCTTGCCAGCTTGGACGTCACATTCGATTGCCTTTTTCTAGTTCTATGTCAAGAGCAACCAAAAATTTTGATTTAATCCATTGTGATCTGTGGACATCCCCAGTCATCAGTGTATCTGGATTTAAATATTATTTAGTCATTGTTGATGATTGCTCCCATTTTCTTTGGACATTTCCTCTTCGATTGAAATCTGATACTTTTTCTACTCTGTCCAATTTTTTCGCTTATGTGCTCACTCAGTTTGGGTGCCACATCAAGGCTGTACAATGTGACAATGACCGTGAGTTTGACAACTCCGCGTCTCGTGCTTTCTTTCTTGCTAAAGGTGTTTCCCTCCGCATGTCATGTCCCTACACCTCACAGCAGAACGGCAAAGCGGAACGCATGCTTCGCACCGCCAACAACACCACTCGCACTCTTCTGTTCCAAGCATCCATGCCCCCCTCATATTGGGCTGATGCTCTTGCCACAACCACCCTCCTCATCAATCGCCTCCCCACCAAAACTTTGAACTTGAGCACTCCTTTCTTTGCCCTTCACGGCACTCTTCCTTCCTACCATGACCTCCGAATTTTCGGATGTTCCTGCTATCCCAACCTCACTGCTACCACTCCTCACAAGCTTGCCCCACGCTCCACCTTGTGTGCTTTCATCGGCTACTCTCCGGACCATAAGGGCTACCGGTGCCTTGATCTCACCACCAATCGTGTCATCATCTCTCGCCACGTTGTCTTCGATGAAACAACGTTTCCCTTCTCCCGCAGTTGGCCCTCCTCTCCCACAACCGAGCTCGATTTTCTAACTGACGATGATCTCTTGCCAGATTCCATCTTACCTGCAGGTATTTCCAGGATTGCAGGCCCTCTGCCACCACCAGGACCTCCATCAGGCTTCACTTTGCCCAGGCCGGCCCCTGTGCCAGCCTCCCTGGTGCCAGCCCCTGAGTCCCTGCCTGCAGCCCCGGCGTCGGCATCCACGGCGCCCTCTGTACAAGTGCATGTGGCCCCTGTACCTGCACCAGCGCCTCCTGTACAGGCGCCCACTGTGCCTCATGTGCAGGCGCCCGCACCCACTGTCCAGGCGCCCCCTGCACCCCTTGTACAGCAGCCTCAGGCGCCTGTCCCTCTGCCGGCACCACCGATGTTCAACAAGCCGCCTGTCGTTCATGTTTACAGCCGGCGTGCTCCTGCACCCAGCCCGCCGACCGAGCCCCTTTCTGGTGGGGCTTCTCCTCCACCTCCTGCCCCGCCTCGACGCTCCGGCATCGTTCCATCACCACCGCGCTACATCAAGAGCGGCCCTCAACTTCCAACCGGTGCTGTTCCCATCCCAACCGTCGCCAACTCCCATGGCATGGCGACCCGTGGGAAGATTGGGTTCAGGCAGCATCGCTTCGGTCTGCACACCGAGGTTCTGTCCCCGCTGCCGCAGTCCTGTCACTGCTCTCTCGGACAACCACACTTGGGACCTCGTCCCTCGCCCTGCCAACGCCAATGTGGTCACCGGAAAATGGATTTTTAAGCACAAATTCCATGCTGATGGTTCTCTGGACAGATATAAGGCCCGCTGGGTCCTTCGTGGGTTCACTCAACGCCCCGGAGTTGATTATGATGAAACTTTCAGCCCCGTCGTCAAGCCTGCTACAGTCCGCAGGGATTCACTGAAGCCAAGTCTGACACCTCCCTTTTTCTCAACCAGCGAGGTACTGAGACAGTCTACCTTCTTCTATATGTGGATGATATCGTTCTTACAGCATCCTCCCAGTAGCTCCTACTCCGGGTCATCGCTGCACTCAAACAAGAATTTGCTATGAAAGATCTCGGTCCTCTGCACCATTTCCTTGGCGTAGCAGTTCAGCGCAGCAGCAATACTCTATTTCTTTCACAGCGTCAGTACATCTTGGACATTCTTGCTCGCCATGGCATGACCGGCTGCAAACCGTGCTCCACCCCTGTTGACACCTGTGCAAAGATCTCTGCTGCTGCTGGTCCTGCTCTCACTGATCCTACAGCATATCGCAGTCTTGTGGGCGCTCTTCAATATCTGACTTTTACCCGGCCTGACATCGCCTACGCTGTCCAACAAGTCTGCATGTACATGCATGATCCCAGGGATGCCCATCTTGTTGCTGCAAAACGGATCCTGCGCTATCTTCAGGGAACTCTTGACTTTGGTCTTGCCATTCCCCGCTCTGCTCCAACTCAACTCATCGTCTACACCGACGCCGACTGGGCTGGCTGCCCTGACACTCGCCGCTCCACCTCCGGCTACGCTGTCTTCCTCGGGGGCAGCCTCATCTCTTGGTCATCCAAGCGCCAACCCACTGTTTCACGGTCGAGCGCCGAGGCCGAATACCGTGCTGTTGCTAACGGTGTTGCTGAGGCCTCATGGCTGCGGCAACTCCTCCAGGAGCTACATCACCCGCTGGTCTCTGCCTCCCTCGTCTACTGCGACAATGTTAGCGCCGTCTACCTCTCCACCAACCCCGTCCAACACCAACGCACCAAGCATGTGGAGATCGACCTCCACTTCGTTCGGGAACGAGTCGCCATTGGAGCTGTTCGTGTTCTTCATGTCCCCACATCACAATTCGCCGATGTCTTCACCAAGGGACTTCCCTCCTCGGTCTTCATGGATTTTCGCTCCAGCCTGAACGTCTGTCCTAACGACGCTCCGGCTGCACGGGGGGGGGGGGGGGGGGGTGTTAGAGTTATTAGTCCCTATTTACTGTTTCCTATTCCCTAGGCTTGACTGGTCCCTTGGGGCGTCGCCTCCAGGCTGACCAGGCCCTTTGGGCTCTCTTGTATTCCCTATAAATATGTAACCCCTACTGTAATCCCATTATGAAGTGCATTACTTTTGCCTATTGGCAGTCTATCAGGTGAAGATGTCAGCGAACTGTGATGTCGTCGGGACGTGGAGAACACGAACTGCTCCAAGGGCCACTCGTTCTCGAACGAAGTGAAGATCAATCTCAATGTGTTTGGTACGTTGATGCTGAACGGGGTTAGCAGACATGTATACAGTGCTGATGTTATCACAGTAAACCAAGGTGGCTTGACCCAAAGGTGTGTGAAGCTCTGCAAGCAGCTGACGCAGCCAGGATGCTTTAGCCACAACATTGGCGACAGCGCGATACTCCGCCTCGGCACTGGAACGGGAGACAGTATTCTGACGCTTGGAAGACTAGGAAACCAAATTGTCACTAAGAAGAACTGCGTAGCCTGAGGTAGACTTGCGAGTGTCAGGACATCCGGCCCAATCCGCATCAGAGTAGACCACTAGCTCAGTCTGACTAGAAGCACGCAAATGAAGACCCAAGTCAAGAGTGCCACGAACATAACGAAGGATCCGCTTGAGGGCTGCAAGATGAGGCTCGCGCGGATCATGCATGTGAAGACACACCTGCTGAACTGCATATGCGATATCCGTAGGATCTGAAATAGGGTCACCAGCAGACAACTTCAGATTGAGATCTACTGGAGTGGAACAAGGCTTACAAGCAGCCATCCCAGCGCGACACGCCGTTCCGCGTCGTCTACGGCCGGGATCCCCCGACCATCCGATCATACGAGCCGGGCGAATCCAGGGTCCCAGCTGTAGCTCGCAGCATGGAGGAGCGGGCAGAGTTCCTTGACGACGTTCGGTACAGGCTCGAGCAGGCGCAGGCGGTCCACAAGCGGTACTACGACGCGGGTCATCGGCCGGTGGCTTATTAGGTCGGTGACTGGGCGCTCCTGCGTCTTCGTCATCGCGCTCCAGCATCCATGTCACAACAGTCCTCAGGGAAGCTCAAGCCTCGGTTCTACGGGCCTTATCAGGTCGTGGAACTGATCAACGATGTGGCCGTGCGCCTCGCCCTTCCCCCTGGTGCTCGCCTACATGACGTGTTTCATGTGGGGATTCTCAAGAAGTTTCAAGGCACGCCACTCAATGCAGCACCGCCCTTGCCACCTATCCACTATGGCGCGGTTGCCCTGGAGCCCGAACGCGCCGTGCGCTACAGACTCGCCCGTGGCGTTCGTCAGGTCTTGGTTCAGTGGAAAGGTCAGTCTGCCGCCGCCTCCACCTGGGAAGATGTTGAAGCTTTTGCCGCCAAGCATCCTCACTTCCAGCTCGAGGACGAGCTGAGTCTCGGCGGGGAGGGAGATGTCATGTGGGGAAAGACGTACACCAGGCGCCACCGTGCCCGCGATGTGCGTCGGGCCGCAGAGCGCGTTGCACGGGCGCGCCAGGAGGCTGCCGCGCAAGGCCAGGCCGCGATCAGTGGCTAGAGGATCGGCAGGAATAGATTGTGTCCAGATATTTCTAGTTTGTTTCCAGAAACCTTGTTTCCTACTTTTAGTTTCTAGATTTCAGGAGCAGTGGGCCAGGAGGCAGCCGCCAATGGCCTTATATTCTGTAACCCAAACATTGCGTGGTTAAGCAAGATCAATTATTCCAATCTCTCTTTCTCCCTAACGCTCTCAAGCACGAGCCGCCGTGAGGGGCATAACCTCCGCGATCGGAAGACACGACACGAGACTACGAACTACGTAGTCAAGGGCCGGCTACCCTAGATCACCAGGCCCTTGACACTCACCAAGTCTCTTGGGTGGGTCAAGTTCTAGGAGCTTCGCGCTAGAATTGGGATGGCTCAAATTTCCGAGAAGGCGCCACACAAGACTTGGGGGAGAATGAAAGCATAAGTCTTGTGCTTATCTATCTTGGATACTTATCTAGAGTAGTTGGTGGTTGTGTCAGCTTTTATCTTTATTCTTATCTTGCTTTAGCATCTACTTTAGCATCTCTAGAATATGTTGTAATCCTTTCTTAAGGACCAAGTATGCTACAATATATGTCTGGCAACCTACCATGGTTTGTGGCAACGCTAATGAATGGAAAATCTAGCCCCAAACCTAGGATTTGTCTCCAATAGATTAGGTAAAGACACAAAGGACAAATTAGTGGAATCAGGGGTCATGAAAAGAAGCAGAACCACTTAGATGATATACCTGGGCGAGGAGGTAGGGGAGAGCTAGAAGCTTGGCTCCTATGTGCTGAGGTAGTAAGGTGACAAAACAAGGCAAGTCCTCTTGCTCAACGACATGCACCGATCAAGGATTATGAGGAGGGGAACCACTATGGTTTTGCTTCTTGCAGTCGTCCTTATCATGGCCAAGTTTGCCACAATAGCCCCCCGCCTACCGATGTGGTCGCCAGAACCGAAGTTCATTGAACCTCGCTCACACTCCTTGCCTGAAAATGTTAGAGTATGTCAGGGGCATATTGGGTTAATTAGAGATAAGAGTCGCTTGCTTAGGGGTCAAGTAAGCCTTGCTTGGTATTGAGTTGCATGCACCGACTAATTCAACCCAAAAGCTTAAGCTGATGAGGAGAGGTGGGCAATTCACTTATATCCCAACACTCCCCCTCACGTGGAGGCCCTTAGGCCTCAAACGTGGAATAGGAGCGAGTAACAATTATTTTATTTTAATTGCGCTAACCAGGATTCGAACTTGAGACCTCTGGCTTTGATACCATATTGAGTTGCATGCACCGACCAATTCAACCCAAAAGCTTAAGTTGATGGGGAGAGGTGGGCAATTCACTTATATCCCAACACTTGGGAGTCAAGTAAACCTCTCTATATAAGGAGAGGAGAGCGGAGATGTATCAATCTAATCAAGCAAGAATTGAGAAGGAAAACCCTTCCCTCTTGCTAGGCCGTGGGCAAAGGCCCCATGGCCAGTCCTCTCTTGCCCTCACAGCCCTAGCCCATGAACTGTGCCAACGAGTACTGTAGCGCCGTGGGTACTGTAGAATGGCAGCCTCCGGCGCTCCCCTCAACTCTCTTTCTCAATCCCAATTGCCGCATAACAATCTATCAGAGATGCTAGGTTACGATGTGCTGCTGCCGGTCACTTCCTCACCGATGATGCCAGATCAGTTGACTGCGGCCATCACCGATCTCGCCCATTTCGTGGCCGACATCCAGTCCTACCTTGGCATACTGCCGCTGCAACCGGCCAGCTAGCCACAACACAATCGGTCGTGGCCTCTCTGCCACTGGTTTTCCCATATCGGATGGCCGATTACGGGACAACGACGTTTTCGTTCTAGGTGCGCAGACGACCGCCTCGGTTCCCATCCACCAGCTGCAGATGTCGCCTTCTCCTTCGCCGGTTCTGTCTTATGCTGTGGCATTGACGATGGGGCAGTTGTACACCATGGTGATCGCCCCGGTGACCATGACGACAGTTGCCCCAGAGCCCACCACCGGCACCATTGTCCATGGTGGGCCGAGCCTCCAACACCCATTCAATGATGGGATCTTCTATAGGGGCGTCGGCGTCCGGCAGATCCAAGACATAGGCAAGAAAGCAGATCGAGCAGCCAACAGGGAAGATGGTTACCCATCAGGAGTCGGCGGTGGTGCGGCTGCAAGCTGCTGTGTGCGGCCTCCTAGCGCATCGGCGGGTGCGGATGATGCGCAATCTGCAGCTGATTCAGCCCTGCACCCCATCGCAGCTCCTCCAAGTTGCTCTTTGCTGCGGGGAGGACCTCGATCTTGTCCGCTGCGTCAGAGATCTTGGGCATGCAGTTGCCCCCATGCTGGTGGCGAACTCTGTTTTCAGCGGCGGTAGGAGAGGCACTCCCCTCCTTGTCGTTCTCCATTGAAAGCCCTCCACTCTCTTCTCTGCGATGCAGACCAGCAGCCATGCGGCGGGCAGAAGGCATGGGGTCACCGACGGGAGTGCACTGCTTAGCGCTTCCACATTCCGCCACCGGCCACCACGAGGGTGTCTTCACTGGTCTCTGTTGCGACCACTTCCAAGTGGCTGTACACATGAACCCCTTTCGTCCAAATGGTGTCCATGGGATCCAGGAGGCTGTACGCGTGCAGGTCTGGCGTGCGAACAATGTCCACCTTATGTTCAGGAGTCAAAGGTTGAGAATAATAAAATAAGCCGAGATGTAAAAGGCTTGTTTTTAGGTGTTAGGTTTTTATCGAGTCAAGTCATCGTTATAAGTTGGTTAGATTGCAACTCGAGGACGAGCTGCATGTCCAGGTGGGGTGTAGTGTTAGAGTATGTCAGGGGCATATTGGGTTAATTAGAGATAAGAGTCACTTGCTTAGGGGTGGAGTAAGCCTTGCTTCGGAGTCAAGTAAACCTCTCTATATAAGGAGAGGAGATGTATCAATCTAATCAAGCAAGAATTAAGATGGAAAACCCTTCCCTCTTGCTCGGCCGTGGGTAAAGGCCCTGCGGCCGGCCTCCTCTCGCCCTCGCAGCCCTAGTCGCTGCCACAACATTCAGTGTGAACAGTACCCGTCAGTACTGTGAACAGTACCCGTGGGTACTGTAGCACGCCAGCAGCCACTGCTTACCATCTCACCACTCTAAATCCCAACAGCCACATAACAGAATATGTCTCCTTGGATCGCAGCTTAGGCATCGTCTCAAGCGAATGGCATAGATGATCAGTCAGCAATGCTTCTCTAACGGGCTCAAACTTAGGAAGAAGTCGAGAGAGGAACTCGTGAAGACCAAGACCAAAATTCCTAAACAATTTTATAGCACTACCAGCGATCCAAACAAGAGGTATATTGCTGCATCGTTGTACACTACAGACTGCAAATCGAGAATGACAATCTCCTATTCCCATAAGAACATGGGATTTAGCAGCGTAGAACAGACCGTTGGCTGGTGCTTGGTGACTTCAATTTGATTTATCAAGCGGCGGGCAAAAATAGTTCAAACCTCAGCAAGAGACTCGTGGGCTCATTCAAAGTGGTGTTAGATGACCGATGGCTCAAAGGCAGAAATAATTCAAACCTCAACGAGAGACTGATGGGCTCATTCAAAGTGGTGTTAGATGACCTACAGCTCAAAGAAATTTGCCTGAATGGACAACAATTTACATGGTCAAATGAGCAAGATAGCCCAACCATGACAAGGATCTACACACCTGATTGAGAGCTTTTTTTATTTCCCACTTCACTCCTTGCCTTCCCTAATGTTTGACCACACACCCATATTCCTGCAAGGAGAGATGCAAAGAGAAACAGCAAACATCTTTTGGTCATCGCTTTGACACAACCATGAAACACCTTCACTTTGCTCGCATGATAAAGGCTATCAAGCGGTGGAAGTAGAAAAAATTAGGGACATGTCACTAAAACTTGCAATGGTAAAAGAACGATTACTTCATGTGGAGACTGCACAGGAGGATAGGTCTCTCACCCACGAAGAAGTAAGCTTACTCAAGTGCCTGAAAGCACATGCTCCCTAGGCCTGGCACTCATTGAAAAATCAAGAAACAGATGATGACCAGCATCTGACAGTATTAAATTGGCCAACAGTCTGCATGCCGAAGGACTTGGGAGATCTTGGGGTGATAGATCTTGACAAATTTAGCAGAGCCCTGTGGCTACAAAGGATTTGGCAAGAGTGGACGGTGGACGATAAACCTTGGGCCGGCACTGAGGTCCCTATAATAATGTGGATTGCCTCCTTTTGAACCCCTCCACCACTATACTCATCGGAAATGGGAACAAGGCAAAATAATTTGGCACCATAGCTGGCTGGATAGAGAGGCCCCAAGGAACCTTACCCCCCATCTCTTCCAACTTATCAGAAGGAAAACAGAATGATATATCAGGATTCAGGAAATTACGAACAATACCTGGATCAGAGCATTGAGGGGAAAGATCACTACAGCAACACAAGTTGAAGAGTTCATCTCCCTATAGATTTGCTTACAGAACATTCTACAACCAGCGGTCGAGGATAAAATCACCTGGAAATGGTCAACTGTTGGACCCTACACTACTAAGTAAACACACAGTATATACATCTAATACTAGTTTGTTAGGTGAACAAGTAGGCCTGGCTTGCTAAGCTCACTGGAAATTATGGTGGTGCATAGCATTGGTTTTGTGAATACTAACCCGACATGATACTGAGGTTCTCTGAAATTGTTTTTGGAATGTGATAATTTTAAGAGTAGTTCTTTTGTGAAGTTTACTTACTCCATTGTATGTCTAGCTGAATTAACAAGTGCTGCGTGTACTTGCTACTGGTTTGGCCACTTATCATTCATTTCTTTTGCAGATCCGCCTCCAGTTGGAAACACTACTAGCTGAGAAGGCACGGCTTGCGCATGAGAACTCAGTATATGCACGAGAAAACAGATTCCTGCGAGAAATAGTTGAGTATCACCAGCTCACTATGCAGGATGTCATATATGTTGACGAAGGCATCGAAGAGGTCACCGAGGTGTACCCTACACAAGTACTACCTCGCACTGTGAGTCTCGCAGCCACTCCAGCTACACCAAAAACTGCTCCAATAACGTCAACATCCGTCGGTGTACCAGAATCTTGTCCTGTCGTACAAGCTTCTCCAAATATGCTTTTGCGGTCATCTCTGAGCAATAGAGCAAAGCTCCCGCTTCCAACCTTCACAGAAGAGTAAGGTGGTTGCCTGGTTGTGACGGGAACACATATTTTTACACTGCCACTGTGCAATGTAACCAAGGATCGGTTGCCATGCCTGTGCGCTGTCGCGACTGAGGTGTGGCCAAATGCTAAGGAATGTGTTCATGCTTCGGATGCTTGCACTTTCTGTGTAACTTGTACGAGTTAATGTTACTGTTACTGTTTGGCCTCTGCAGTTCTATACTGCTGTGTCAGTGCCAAATGTTACTTCCTTTGCTGCCCAGTTAGGATAACTGATTTGCACGAAAAATAGCCTTGCGTACTTCAGTACATGCTCTTGCGTACTTCAGTACATGCTTTGCTCTTTCTTCAGAGATTCTACCCATCATGTGTCCTCAAAAAATTTTGTAAAGAATTAAACATGCTTCTTTTTTCTTAGAAAAAAGGTGAACAGTGAGACGAAAGATTTAGCCTAAAAAAATCCCAACGACTCTGTTGACTGCTCGTCATCTAATTCTTGGTTAGTTGAATTCTAAATTAAGTCTTTTGCGATGCAAATGAGCGGGGAGAGGTGAAGACATTAACCGCCTCACCGAATCCAATATAAGTCTGACATTACATGAACAAACAGTTATAGGAATTAATTTGTTGTCAACTACCACTTTTGTGCTAAAAAGGATGAAAGTCGAACGATTCCAAGTTTGACCAGTTAATATCACATTTGTATTTTTAAGGCTTACTATGAAAATATCTTCGATGATCAATTCAGTGATACTTATTATATATTATAAATATTATTAGTGTTATAAATAATTAGTCAAACTTAGGATTGTATGGTTTTTGGAGAGAGATTTGCGGTGTTAATTTACCTAAAGCGAGTGTCATCCAGTTGACCAACTCAATTTAAGCAAACCAACTTGGTGATCCTTGGGAGATGCCATCCACATCTCCACTACATCATGATCATGATTGAGTATCATACCACAATAGCCGTCATATATCAAGATCACATCTCACAATAGAGTACATAAATCAGCGAAAAACATATATTACAAGTCTTGTTGAATTAACAATTTGATTGTACAACATAAGTGAAGACATTAATGAGTGAGTGTAGGCGTACTACTATCGTGGAGTAGTTGCCGCGGCAAGCATCATTGTTCATCGGGCGCCGCTAGCCGGTGCTCTAGTTCTTGCGCAGGATTAGAGTAGTATCTTATAGTGTAGGCGTGGTGCTTAGACTATACATTAGCTTGGATTGTGGCTAGCCCTCCGGATAGCTGTAGTAGTGGCAGGTGGCGACAACTTTTATTTTCCTATGTATTCCACCACGTTGGAGCTAGTTTTTAAAACATAGACCTCATTGTGCGTCGTGCCTGATTAATTCAGGACACATACGGTCTGAAGTACTAGTTAGGATCCTTGATTGCTAAATTATATATTCTTGAGCTAGATAGAAATATTGCTTACACACTGTAGGACCTCTCCTATTACGTCTAGATTGTCTGCAAGTGGTAGTAGCTAGGTTATTACTTAGTCTATAACCCATATCCAATTTATCAGTTATTTAGATCACCCTTGCTAGATTAGGTTATTCTTAGTAAGTTCATTAGAGTCATCTCTTAGCCATATATGGCTTCCCTATGGAAATAAATATGATACTTGGTACTCCCAAGTGAAGTGCTACAATCGATATATTCTGTGCGCTTGTGGAATTTCCAATAGACATAAGAATAATCAACACGCATTTCTAGTGCCGTTGCCGAAGGCTAGACTTTGTGTCTACCTTTAGTGATTGCGCTAAGAATTGCCAACAAGCATTTCTGGCGCCGCTACCGGGGAAGCAGTCAGCCTAAATAGATTTGTGTCTTTAATATTTGCTATAGAACTAACCCCTGTCTTTAGCGGGTGTGTATTAGAGTTTTGTTTGTGTTGTGATTGTTTAAGCTAGGATGGCTGGATTTAATCTTTTAGAAGATTATCAAGACGATCCCGAGACTATTCTTAGAGGAGCAAGAGCTAATCTTACTCCTCCAAGAAGAACTTCTTGAGCTCATCCAAGGGATCCACCTCTTGATGAACCTCTGTCAGATCCAACTAATCGCTCCAATAGCTCAACCAATCCACCGACATCAACGAAATCTCTTCGTGAGTATTCTACTCCATCTAATTCTGATTTAGCAACTTTACCGTGTGCTGGTGACGACAAGGTCTTTGAGCTTAAGCCTTCACTGATCAATATGGTGCGAGCTAATGCTTTTAATGGCAATCCTTCTAAGCATGCCAATGCTCATCTTCAGAATTTTTTGGAGATATGTGGCATAATTTCTATCAAGGGAATTCGACAAGACGTCATTCAACTCCGTCTCTTTCCATTCTCGTTATGAGAAAAAGCTAAGCATTGGTTCTACCACAACCTGGGGAAATTCGACACATGGGAGAAATGTACAAACAACTTCCTCGCCAAATTCTTCCCAGTTGGTAAGACTAATATTTTTCGTAGTAAAATTTCTAACTTTCAACAGGAAAACCAAGAATCAGTTCGTGAAGCATGGGAGTGCATGCAAGAATATATTCAAGCATGTCCGCACCATGGGATGCAAGATTGGTTACTAATCCAGAGCTTCTACCATGGACTTTTTATTGAGTCCTATCATCATCTTGATGCTGCTGCCGGAGGAGCTTTCTTTTCTCTTAATGTAAAGCAAGCCAAGGAGCTGAGTGAAAAGATGTTGAAAAATCAAGGATGGACCGACAATCATCTGCAAGGTACGAATAATATTCAATTGGTTAATTCTATATCTCTAGATTCTTTGTTGAACAGGTTAGATGAAAGAGCAAACTGGAAAAGAGATCGAGCTACTATTGAGCATTATTCCAAGCTACGAGCCACAACACCATATGGACATTGCCACGATGCTGAATATTGTCGTAAGAGGGACGTTAAATCTCTTCTTAATGATGGTGGGTATGACCCACCACCACCAGCAAAATATCTGAAATGGAATATGCACGACAATAAAGGTAATTCTCCTAGCTATTTGCATGTTAATTCCTCGCTTGAATATCTTGTTTTTAATCAGGCTAGAATTAATGAGAAATTACATACTATGCTTCTGCAACATGATAAAATGTTAGGAAAAATTCATGTTGAACTTGATAATTTTACTATGTCTTTAAAAGAAGAACTTAGTTTTAATAAAAGACTAGGAAATCAAGTAGCTAACTTTAAATCCCAAGTTGCTTATCATGAGAAAGTTAATGCTGTGACCACGAGAGGTGGTAAAGCCACTAGTGATCCACCACATCCTAAGCCTGTATCGAAAAAGAAGTCAATCGAAGTGGTGGAAGTCGAAGAAGAAGCTCTGGCTACACCCAAGACAAAGGTAAGAACTAACCCTCATGAGTTTTTATGATACACATGTTTAGCTATTTCCATAGCGAAATAGGAAAGCAACGAAGGATGAACAATTCAAGAAATTCGTAGAGGTAATTCAAAAATTATATATACATGTGCCTTTAGTTGATGCTTTGTAGGTCCCGACGTATGCTAAATATTTGAAGGATATGCTTAATAAAAGAAGCCTATACCTAGCGCAGAAATGGTAAAATTGACTGAGCAATGTAGGGCTTCCATACTCAATCAATTATCAAAAAAGAAGGACCCAGGGAATCCAACCATTTCTTGCTCAATATGGACCCAGCAATTCAATCAAGTACTTTGTGATTTGGGAGCTAGCGTCAGTGTCATGCCCAAGGTAGTGTATGACAAGCTTGATCATTATTTGTTATTCCCAACCTCTATGGTTTTGCAGTTGGCAGATCAATCAGTCCAGTATCTGGCTAGGATAGCTGAAGATATCCTATTGAAAATTAGAGATCTCGTCCCGGTAGATTTTGTTGTACTGGATGTTAATCTAGACTTCAGAACACCGATAATTTTAGGATGACCATTTTTGAGTACTGCTAATGCCACAATTAATGTTGGAGTTGGAGTTATCCAACTCATGATTAATGGGAAGGAAGAAATATTTTGCTTTCGTCCCCGACATGAACAGGGCTCATCCACAATGGAAAAGCATGCCGACAACAATCACGGGAAGCCACTACACCCACCATGATCACCATGGAGAGGAATCCAAAGCTCCTAAACAAGGTAAGTAAGCAAAGGTACGTATTTTTATCCCTAATTTAACTTTGTTTTCATCAAGTAAATTTAATTTTCTACATAATCTAGTTTAGTAGGGTAATTAATAGTGTCGAAATGGGTGATATGACACAAAGGGGCTGGCGCCCGCCAACATTTCCTAGCGCCCGCCACACCCTCCTGTTGTTCTTTTCCTCCTTTCACTTCTTTGATCCTTCACATGTGCACAAAGGCCAAAATAGGGTAGTAGAGATGAAAGACTAGGATTCCCCCTACTCATCTCTTTCTCTCCTTTTTTCCTTTCTCTTCATTCAAGAGTTTGGAGCCGTGCACATACCTTTTTTGGATGTTTGTTGTATGGTGAGTATCCTAGAGAGAGTGCCAAAGCAAAGCAATAAAAGTTGGAGGACCAAGGCTGGCGTCCGCCACCTTTCTTTGGCGGCCGCCACTCCCCCTTGCCTCCTTTGCTGCTCCACGCACTCAGTAAGTTCCCAGGCATCACTCATTCACTCACCAGCAAACACCACACTCTCTCCTTCTTTCATTTCTTTGTCCTTGCCCCCAATACACACTACGTGAAGTCCATTTGATTATTCACTAATCAAGAGACCTCACTAAGCAAGGGAGAGGTTCATCCAGGAAAGTAGAACACCCTCTTAGGGTGTGTTTATTTTTTCCTAACCCATCACCTCTCTTATTTAGTTGTGTTGATGTGCAGGAACAATGTGGAAGAAAGTTTTCAAGAAGAAGAGCAAGGATGGAAGTAGCAGCAGCCGACTGAACCAACATATTCACTTTGGGTCTAGGAGTAATTCCAGTAGCCGTGGAGAGCATCCCAGGGGTACTAGCCCTTCGGGAAGCTCCTCATGTGGTAGACGATTAATGTCTATTGATCACTCCAGCCAATCACCATCCATCACGGGTACTCAACCACCCACGGTGAGGGTGCTCACCAACGTCAACTAAATTGTCTAGCAAAACCACCGAGAGCGGAAAGCATTCCGCATGATCTCCGACCGCAACTTCATCCACAAGCGCTGCATCGACCCCGACCTTGTCAACAACATAGGTATAATCACTGACTTTCAATTTATTTTCCGTGCGTTGGGGGTGGGAAAATGCATGGCGGGTAAATGAGGATGGGTGCAAAGAACTCAATTGAATTCCTGTCCACGCTAGAATTATCTGCTAGTCACTGCAAGTTTAGAATGTTTAATTAGGAATTTGCTTATACATGGAAGCAATTTAGCGCGTTGCTAGGTTTTGATAAAAGCTATGAATTAAACATGGATAAAGCATGCGAAGGCTATGGTAAGAAAATCTTTTGGAAAGAAATAGCAGATAATAGAACACATCAAATGCCTAGGACTAGCAACATTCACAATCCTATTTTGCGGTTTTACACCGATTTTTAGGCCTCACTTTTTATCCTAGAGTTTATATTAGGCCTGTTAGAAAAGAGGAGATGCAATTGCTTTATGCTGTGGTTAATAGGATTAGAGTGTCCCCTGCTAGGTCCATTGTCGAATATCGGTCTAAAACTTTTACACATGATGGTGACGTAGAGATCACATCTTGGGTCACTAGAATTGCTAGGAATATGGGTCTACTAGATGGCTCTTTAGTTAATTACATTTCAGCCAAGAGGGAAGAGCTTACACTAGATCACTTCCTGCAAGCACATCTCTTGCGGGAAGACAAAAGAGAGGGTACACTTTACATGATTTATGCGGGCTATGTGAATGAAATTTGTTTGCCTAACCCCGAATATTGGCTTGCCAATGTTGATCGCCTCACCATCCCTCTCGAGACCAAGGAGCAGTGAGCCCACAGGCTTGCATGTGCACAAGTTGATTCTATATGGGTACCCCACCTAAGGATGAGGTCACAAACCCAGGCTGCCCAAGAGGCCGCCCAGGCTGCACAAATGCACCATGAGACACACCATACCAGTCCCACCTATGGCGCCCATGAGGGCCCTGGGATGGGCTATCACCCTGGCTTTGATCAAGTAGGGGGATCAAACTGGTATGAAGAACTAGTGCAACACCCATCGGGCCATAATCCATGGGGACCCACTAGAGAGTCCTCATTCCACTCATCACAGATGGGGACTTCATCCCAACCATCACTTGGAGGTTCCTTCTGCTACACCCCTCGCAGGGACGATAACATGATGAGCTCGGATGGTTATCCACCGAATCATCTTTCTCGTTATTCCACCAACACGAGGTCGGAGCGTGACATCGGATACCTGCAACACCAGCTTCAGGGAGTACAGCTTGATGGCACACAAATGCGCCAGGACCTTAACCTTCTTTCGCAGGACTTTCAGCAGTTTCGTCAGGAGACCAGAGGAGAGCTTGGAGCAGTAAACTCGCTCGCACAAGACAACAAGGCCCACTAGAACGATTTTTATCGTCGCCAGGGGTGGACGTATGGCCCGACCCATTGATGAAGACTAGCTTGGGGGAGGACCCCCGTCATAAGGTATGTTTTCTTGAGCCCGACCAGTTCTTATTTCCTTCACTTTCAGCAATTTTTAATTTCGCATCCAAAAAAATGGTAATAGCAAATAAATAAAATTTCTATCACCTCATTTGTTTTAATTTGAATAAAATGCTTTCACTCACAAGTTATCATGCCTGAAATTAGTGACTAATTAAAGTTGAACTTGTTGATATTTTTTTCTGATGCCATGAACCTAATTTTCTATGGGATAAATTGCTAGAACTAAACTTGAGATATAATAGCAAAACGATTAGTGAAGAAATGAGCAAGTTTAGAGTCCAGTCTTTAGCAAGATCAATCTATAGAGCCTTTATTTTTAAACTGCTATAAAACTTGCATTAGTATTTCTGTGGCAATTAAAATGCCTACCAAAGCCAAATATTCCATGCACTTTAGAAGAGAGGAAATCCCACCTTGCTGCATGCTAATATTGAGCTTAATCAAGCTTTTGTTTGTTTCTTAGTTGAGAAGCTCGTCATGCTAATAAGATCAAGAATCACGTACACCCACCTATATATTGCTACTATCACACCGAGAGGTATGCACAAACATGCTCATTCCATCATATACTACTCTATGGAAAATATTTACTTCTCATAATTTTAAGTGTCAAATCTGGGTATGGCTACTTAAAAAAAAAGAAAAGAAAAAAAGAGGCATGTGTCTCAGCAAAAAAAGATAGCCATACCCATACAATCAAGAGGAGAAATGCCTTGATAGAGTAACCACCATAGTTATCACACATGCACACTCTTGATCTATAGTATGACCTGTTGCTCCTTTGATCCAATTGCTTGACTTCACAACACTATGCTTAGCATTGTATGCACCACATCATTTCCTGATTGAGAAACACCACAAATAATTAGTGATAGGATTAAAGGCATCATGTATAACCTTTATGGTGAGGATATATTTCCACTTACATAGGAGAGACTGAGGGTGCCACAGAAACAACTAGACATGGTTTCTTTGAAAAAAATACATGAAAAACTCCATATGATTTGATTGAGCAAAAAGGCATGGGTAATAAACCCTCTTTCTAGCTAGCATAAGTTCTAATATTAAGTACTGGGAAGGTGATGAGTTCCATGGTAATGATGGTGAGTGTTGACGGTCGATAACGTCAACTTTTATTAGAACTTTCAACCTGAGGGAGAACATGAAAACACACTAGTCTAGGGCTTAAACTGACAATTTCCATGAGTTTTGGATATTCTGTATTTTCCAGGGTCTATTTCCAGAAAAGCTGAAAAGAGGGATTCAAGTGCAAAATAAACACAAAACTTATCCGCCACGAAAAAGATCATGAACGGGACGTGGGAAGACTTTGGAAGACACCTGAAGAAACTGGGGCCCAGAGGCCGCCAGGTGGGGCCGGCCAGCCCCACCATGGCGCTGGCCGGCGCCCCCTGTTAGGGTTTTGGCACCCCTTCTGGAATCTTCCTCCACCACCTCTGAGGAGCCATCTTGGCCCATGGTTAAGTCAGTTTGATCCTGCAGCGCACGTCGATCCCACCGGGCTATAAATACAGGGGTAGACCCCCCTCCCTGGGGGCATCACGTCATTTGGAGATCAATCCATCAAGAGCCTTCTCTCGTTGATTAGAGCCTCTCTTGTTCATAGTTTTAGTCTCGTTAGATTAGAAGTAGAAGAGTTCTAGTTCTTCAGCGAGATCCGGAGCCCCTGGTGTCTGTCTGGAGCGTGGAGTTCGGTATAGTTCTAGTACCTTTCTTTTATTGTATTCAATGTTATGATTCAGGCAACATTGTTCTTAATCTCTTATATATTCTTAATTGCAATAGTCATTGTATAGTTTGATTATATGTCTAGGATAGTTGGTTTTATCTTATTGAATTCATGTAATTGCTCGCATAGCGTTTACCCAATAAATTGGTGGGTAGATGGTAGACAATATATAGACGTGGTGTCTAGTTATCTTGTTTATCTGTGAGGGCACCCTGACATGCCAGGACGTGTGGTAGTCCACGCAGGTGACAACTGCCTTGGTTCCTCTGTAGTCCACCCCCTGTATGTAGGACAGCTTGGGCGCAGTCGTGAAGGAGGTGACGATTGCATCTTAATATCCTCATTAGTTGATGCCTCTTTACATGTGATTATGATATAGGGTTGACTTAACAATGATTTCTAGATGTAACTACACTAATTAGAGTTATTCATTGACATAGTTATAGAATTACCTTAGTATTTCTTCCTGAGTTTATCCAATGGCTAGCTATTACTATGACTAGAAGAGCTCTGATATTTATCTATTTATGATGACTGATCATTATTTATCTTATATCTTTTATCAAGTGACTTATCCCTCTTATGAGTAGGATTCTAGTTATGGTTTACTGTTCACATCAAAGCATAAGTTATAGTTATAAGTCCTCCATATAGACCTTCCTTGTGGATATGATATTTAAAACCCCCCAAGTAAAATGTGACATTGGTAGGATATTTGTGCGCTTGCGGATAATCTTACTTAAATCTTATTTAAAGGAGTGTAGTTAATTTATACAAATTGTGAGAGGCTTTTGTTTTATGATGTCAACATGTTAAATAGAGATTGATCATCTAATTAAGGTATATTATTTAAGACATAGTCTTTGCTCAGGGATAAGCAAAAGGTAAGCTTGGGGGAGCTTGTTGATGCTCACTAAACGCATATTTTAGCCATCAACAAGACATCAATTCATGGATAAAAGAGACATAGATGATAGGGAATTTGGTTTAAACTAATGGAATTCCACTTGTAGATGAGTTTTATTTGTATGCAGAGAAAATGTTGAAAATGTACAAGAATTTGATCACCAAGAGGCAGTCCAGCACCTGTGGGCCCATTGGGGCCTGAGAGGGTGGCGGGCGCTAGGTCCAGGTGGCGGCCGCCAGGGCCCACCTGGCGGGCGCCACCCCACCTCCTCTGCCATGTCACCGATCTGTGTGATTTCACATGTGTCAACATTTGGGACGTCAAAGTGAAGTTAGTTTCATCCAAAGGCAGGGAACAAGTGTCACATGGATTGTGGTTTCCCACCACATGCAACAAGTGTTTCCAACATGTGCCAACCGACTTACCTATGAAGCAAACTGCCTCTGAGGATGATCTGGAGCCGTTAGATGCCATGTCGATGCATGGGAGGTGGCGCCCGCCATAGGATCTTGGCGCCTGCCACTCCTCAGTGGTGTCCGCCACTCATTCCTGGCGCCAGCCACTCCACTTTGTGCCAGGAGCTTCCCAGTCACCTCTGTCCTATAAATACCCCGCTAGTTTGACTGTATTCAGAGGGCAATGTAGAGAGAAAGCTAGTTGAGTCATTTGTGCTTGTGTAGTCCACTCTCTAGTGAGACTAGTAGTGAGAGTGAGAGTGAAGAGTGGAGTCTGGAGCTATAAGAGAGGAGTCTTCTGGAGCCTCTGGTATAGCTCTAGTATTTCCCTCTTTGTAAGTACTCTTACATTATCTATTTCTACTTTCAACATTTACTTTGAGTACTTTACTTATTGCATTGAGTGCGTTTACTTAATATATTAAGTGATATCATTTGAGTGCTAGTAGTTTAGTTATAAATAGTATAGTTGTCTTGTTTATTTCTAGTTCAGGTTCTTCACCGCTAGCTGGTGCTCTAGTTCTTGCGCAGGATTAGAGTAGTATCTTATAGTGTAGGCGTGGTGCTTAGACTATACGTTACCTTAGACATAAGAATAATCAACACACATTTCTAGTGCCATTACCGAAGGCTAGGCTTTGTGTCTACCTTTAGTGATTGCGCTAAGAATTGCCAACACACTGTTGGGCATTCTTAACGTCACTACCAAAAGTAGACTTAGTTTCTAATTCTGATAACGGCGCCAAAAATGCCAAACCTATCCCTCATGCCACTTAAGCCAAGTTGTCATCCCCAGCATGACATGAAAGACGCGGTATTGAAATATGCAATTGCTCTTCTAAATAAAAAATAAATGAGATCTGCAAGCGCACTAGCATTTTAACCGAGAAGTATTCCAGGTATCGTTATTTATATTTTTACAACTGGGAAGGGATTGCTAAACATCAATGTTGATTATGGAATGGAATATAGGATTGAGTATCTATCACTGCATGTATAATTGAGAGCATTTATCTATCTCTTTCATACAAGGATAAGTGTCACATAAAAGATAGATAAACTACAAATGGTGACAAAGATAATTAATCTGATCAACATAACTTAGCCACATATAAATATGATAAGCACCTCAATAGATATTCTAGCAAGACATTAGCATGGAATTAGGACGAACTACAAGAATATTTCCTAAGTTATTCTTAACTATAAAGTCTAGCATATCATAGTTGGTGCAATTATACTTGGCAATCATTGCGAGAAAGGACTACACCCATGCATAGTGATATTATCAAGTAATATGAGAAACATAGCAATCACTCGCCTGTAATAATGTTGCTCTGCCAGCCCTATACACGAGAGGGGGACTATATAAGAATCAATGGAACTGTCACTACCACGAACTACCCCGCGATCTGGCATATGGGGTACAATCGTAGATAAATACGGTATATGCACCACGCCTACACAATACTTATCATTTACCCACTGTACACATAGATAAACGCTATACGATCCTAAACATGTATATAATTCCAATCTAACTAAGCCAAGCATATAACTATGATAGACTAAGAACAATATAATTGCGAATATAAACAAGTAGAGCAAAGTCATAATCAATATATTGAAGTAGAACAAAGTCATATTCATAATATTGAAGATCAAAGATGAACAATTGAAGAACAGTAGAGGAATTACCAAGAATCCTCTTGACAGATCCGGAAACCAATCGAAGATTAACTCCTTCTAGTTCTAATCCTATGTAGCTATGCTAAACTAGAGATCTAATTGATGTGGTGGCTCTAGGGCTTGATCAGAGGCTTCTTCTCCCAAGATGAATAATGAATTAGGGTTTCTGAGAGATAGAGGTCCTCTCCTCCAGGGGCCAGGGGGTTTGCTTATATAGTCCTTCCAAGTGAATATGGGCCGTCGGATCAAACCGACATTAATCGCACGGTTTTCCTTGATCCTTTAGGTCAGTGGAGCATGATCCGCGAAGTTGAACCTGATTGGCCTCGAGGCCACGGCGGGCGCCCAAGGGGGAGGGCGGGCGCCCTGCCCCCGAGCCCGTCCGGTCTCCCGTTCGTTTCCGTGGCTTCTGGACTCTTCTAGATGTTGAATAATTGCGCGGGACGTTAATATCTCTATGTAAATCCGACATGTGAGCCTTTCTTCCATAATTCCTGATAACCCCCTGCAGAAATAGACAAACACCAAAACTCGTGGAAATCTGTCACATAAAACCCTAAGTCTGGGTGTCGGTTGCATTTGGATCCTTTTCTTTGTTTATTTGTTAATTAAATTTGATACTTAAGGACCGTCAACACACACCCCAAGTTGCTGACACCGTGGACCCATGCATTAGTGAGAGTGCTTGTCTTCCTCGCAGCACCACATCACATAGACCTGCCACCGCAACTTGATCCGCCCTGAGCATGTGAAACAAGGACCACCCGTGCTTGCCCAAGTGCCCCACGCCCCGTTGAACCCTAGTCTTGCGGGTTAAAACCACGACAAGCATGTTGTTAGGATGGTGTCATCACATGACTTAAGAATGCAAGAAACACATAGGAGATGTAGGGGTTTTATCCTAGTTTGGGCCAAGTCCGTCCCTATGTCTAGCAGCTGATGATCCTTGTACTCAAGAACACCTAGAATCTAGAGGGTTACAACTAGTGTAGATGTGAAAAAAGTTTGGTAGGGGGCAAGCACGATGGTAGTCCTATGGTGGTGTTGCCCTGCCGCTAGAGGTGTCTCCCCGTCATCTAGGTGGAAGAAGATGGTGGAGGAATTACCGGAGCTCCTTTGAGGATTGCTCTGCTCTGGGTGACAAAGTAGAGAAGGCAGAATGGGCGAATGTGTTCTTGGTTTGGATTCTTGTTCCCTTCTTTCGTTCTGCTTGGTTCTGCTTTCATTCGTCCCTTTCTCTTAGGTTGATTTGTTCCCTTATATATAATGGGAGGTTTCTAGCCTACGGTTGTGATTTGATCCAAGTTGGTTGTGATTTCTAGCCTACGGAGTCTATGGAGGGTTTGTAGCAAAGCGTGATGGACCATCGAGGTGCCTCGGAGCCAAAGAAACCTGGGCAGTGTCCAGTTGTTTTGTCCTCACACATTGAGTGTGAGGTCTTGTCGGCTTGGACTGGCCTCTTGTTGATGGTTGTTAACCACCAAATTATATGTCAACTAAGGAGAAGGAAGGGGATAAAAACTGAACATCACCATAGACTTAGGGTTTTTACTGACAATTTGCATGAGTTTTGGTGAATGTTTGTTTCTATAGGGGGTTATCAGAACAATAACAAAACAAGGTCCACATGTCAGATTTACATGGAGAGAAGACCCGAACGTCAACTCCTAAATACTCTAGAAGACTTGGGAAGATACCATCTGAAAGGTGGGGCCCACCTGCCATAGGGCTGGGGCGGGCGCCCCACCTGTCAGGGGTGGCCACCCGGGGGCAGAAGCCAATCAGCTTCCACCTTGCGGATCCTGCCTCCACCGTCTTTGAGGAGTAATCTTGATTGTACATTTAAGTCGAATTGATCTAAGGGTTGTGGTGCCTCCTAGGGGGCTATAAATATGACCCTGACCCCCTGGAAGAGAGCTCAGAATTGAGAGAGAAAAACATAATTATATTTTTATTCTCATCTAAGAATTAGAGGGAGCCATTAGAGCCAGGGATTAGAGATAGATTAGCTACTCCTCATCTTCATCTTTTATATAGGATTAGATTAGATAGAGGAAGAGTCGGGCGTCTGTGCTCAGAATATCTGGATCTTCATCAATGATTGGTATTATCTTTTATCTTTCTTTGACTTTATTCTTAACATCATTATGTTTCTATTTATGATGTACCTAGTTTATTATAGTTCTACATTTGATATGGTTATGTTTGATACTGAGTCTATGTAAATGTTTGCAAAGTGCTTAGCTCTCTTCGCGGGAGGGTTAGGTGATAGATGTCATATAAGCATGGTGCTTAGATGTCATTTATCTGCAATTACACCCTATTGGCCAGGTTGCATGGTAGATCACGGAAGTGACAGTTCCGTTGAGTCCTTTGTATGCTATCCCCCATTCGTAGGATAGATAGAACCATAGTTGCGTGGGAAGTCTAGCTCTGTCTTGGCTTTTAATAGCAATGTTCCTTATACATAATGAAGAGTCTTTTGTGCTATATATGATAGTGTAGTATTAGGATAGATGAATGACTTGATAAATTAGAACTACTTAGGATTTTCTATCTCTTGAACTAATCGGACGTCTACCTACTATTAAGCTGAGTAATCTATATCTAGTCTCTATATTCCCTAGGTTTTTATACTTTATATCATATATCTATCATGGTTTACCCTCCTGCCAAGTATGTGACTATGCAACCCAATCACTCACAAGTAGTCATGTTTTGCAAGTGGATCTCATTGTTTAAGTCCTTTTTTCTTTCCCTTGAGCTAAATATAAATAACGATACCAGGTATACTTCTCGGTGAAGTTCTACAATGGTATTTAATCTGTACGCTTGCAGATCCTATATTTATTTTATTAGTGGATAGTTTTTATACCACACTTCTGGTGCCATACTAGGGATGACAACTTAGCTTAAGTGGTGTTAGAAGTGTCAACAAGCATTTCGAGCACTGTTGCCGGGGAAGGAATAAACTGTTTGAGAAAAAATGCCTAAATAGATACTTAATAAATGAGTAAGTAGCTTGCTAGTCACCTCTACTTGGTAGGTTTACCCCAATCTGTTTTTCTATGTTTATATTTTTATACAGGGTATTAGCAAGATTGAAACTGATTCACTCAATTCTTTATCCGAATTGGATCAATCAAGAAGGAAACTTGTCACCAGTATCTGAAGCTATAGCTAAAATGACCTTGTTGGAGTTTTCTGCTCCAATAGTGGAGAACACTTCACAGTGGTCCAGTACTAAGAATAGAAAATCTTGACTTTGAGCTCAAGCCAAGCCTCATCAACATGGTGCAAGCTATCCAATACAGTGGAAAGGTAAATGAAGATGCAAGTGCACATCTGCAGGACTTCATGGAGATTGGAAACACCATTGCCATAGAAAGAGTTAATCAAGATCATACTACTTCACCTCTTTCCATTCTCAATAGTGGGAAGAGCAAAGCAGTGGTTCTATGCCAACAAAGAAGACATCAACACATGGGCGAAGTGTTCCAAGGCCTTTCTAGCAAAATTCTTCCCAATAGGCAAGACAAATGCCTTAAGAGGAAAGATTACCAGCTTCCAACAACAGAACACAAAAACCATTTTAGAAGCATGGGAGTGTTTGCAAGGATACATTTAAGATTGTCCTCATCATGGAATAGAATATTGGTTACTCATACAAGGCTTTTATCATGGATTGAACCAGAAGACGTGTGAGCACCTAGATGCCACTGCTGAAGGATCGTTCTTATCACTTACTCTTGGGAAAGCTAAGAAGCATATGGAAAAGATATCAGATAATCAAAGCTGGTCCCAAGACAAAGGTTAACAAGCAATTGAAAAATTAAATGCACTATCCACCAAGATGGATGATTTGCTCCACTGGCTAGACCAGAGGTGTCACAGAACCGACCAAATTATAAGAGTTCAAGTGTAGAAACGATCAACTAGGAATCAAGTTTCCAAACTTGAGCCCATATAATCCCGATAGTCAACTGAAATCATGAAGGACTTCAAACCAACTTGCAACAAACCAAGATCGTAATAGTTCAACATAGCACAGTGAATGTTACATAGTCATTCATTGCCGTCGAAGCGGCACCACATCGGAGTTACTTAGTTATTACAACCCAAGTTTGTAGTAGCAGAAGCAAAATAGTTTACAACACATATTCCAAAGTTCAGTTCACAAGTTCTTGTTTTGCCAGAGTCTCATGCCATCCACCAAAAGCAACAGGTACGAAGTAGTTAGAGAACCGTGCCCAACGGTTTAGTCCTCATCCCTAGCGGGATGGAGACAGGTCTTGCAGAAGCCACCATAAAAGATATCATCTGCAACAGGTGGGAATAAACCCTGAGTACGAGAATGTACTCAGCTAGACTTACCCGTCTAGTAAACATAAAAGACACCAAGGATCATGCAAGTCTAAGTATAAAGTGTAGCTGGCGTGACTCAACATTTGCCAAAAGCTTAAGTAGAGACTACACCATTTGTAAAAGCATCATATTAAATATCATTTGCCTACCACTAGATTAGCACCTGGACTAAAGCACTTCACTTTGATTAATACAAACAATAATAACCATATCAAGTTCAACAAATGCTCTTCCTTGCTATCATCATTATCACGAACCATTGTTCTTTAGTGAATGCTACGTTTGCCGTTGCTCTGTCAAGTTCTCACTATCCGAGAGAGACGGCGATTCGAATCGATTCCTATCCAGCTGGAGGGTTATTCCTAGCACTCACCCAAGCATCCCCCGTTGGAGAGCCAGCGGGTCACCTATGGTACGACTCAGGAATCGCGGCTCCGATCAGCGCCGCACTCCCAGGGCTACCACTTTGCCAGGGAGGTTAGGACTTTTAACTCACCTGCCTTTGGTCTTACGCCAATGGTCCCCCGCACACCGCACTTCCTCCGGTAGTGCGCACTTTATACTTGCCGGTCTTCCGGCCTGAGTCATACTACTAGGCTTCGCGGTCGGAACGAGTTATAAGGCCAACTAAGTGTTAGGCATGCGTTCAACATGACAAGAGGACGTACAACGATCGGTCCTTAGCTGCCACAGATGGAGTTACTACAACCTTGCAAAACTCCACCCGGCTTAAGTCATTTTAATTAGGTTCTTTCCACGATAACACTTATAGACAATCGTGATCCGACACAACCCTATCTCGCGCAGGTGACAGGATATCACCCGACTTCTACCGATTAAAGCATGACTAAGCTGCTACACGATCCTAACTCTATAACCAGGTAGTGGTAAGTTATCTGGACAAGGAATGAGTATAATGCAGCAAGGGTTTCATCACAACTCCTATACGTAATGCATCAATAGATATAACATAATCAAGTAAGCTTTCGAAATTAAAGTGGGAGACTTAAGATGCTCCGGGGCTTGCCTTTCACGAACAATGCAGGCTCGTGATTCGGGCACTCAATCTCCTCTTCGGGCTCCTCGTGTCCGGCTTGCTGGACCTCCACCTCCGGATTGATCTCCTGGCCCTCGGGGTTCGCCTCATTGAGCTCGAATGAAGCGGTCGTTTCCGGTGCACCTATTGCATGCATAATGAATAAGAAATGTGTGCATACTAGATGAGGATGAATGCTTGATAGCATAAGTAAAACTTCACTGGACACTCATTTACAGAGTAACTTTCATAACAAGATCACTCAAGATGATTAATTACTTAGCAAGATTACCAAGTTAAACTACAAACAGCAATGACCAACATAACAGTGCAGCTCAAGGAATAAATCATAACTGGAGCTATACAGATCCAACACATATGAATGAGGACATTCTGGAAAGCTTATGAAATTGTCTACATTTCATCTTTAAACATCACAGCAAGATTCATAAGTTAAACAAGTCAATTAAACAAAGTTCCAGGTTCTGTCCAGAAAAACAGAAAGTACCTATTTCTGGAACCTAACTTGGAAGAGCCATAACTCTTAGACTATTGGACCAAATAATCCCAAATTTAAACCACAACTAGTTCATAAAGTTTACAACAACTTTGATTTAGACAAGTCTTCCAGGAAACCAAGTTATCATCAAGCAAAAGTTAGATTACTCCCTTGCTGTCCAGGACAGCGATAAACCTTCAATTAATTATTTGATGACATAGCCAAAACATATTCAGTGCCAACCAAATGGCTTGCAAGCACAAGACTACCCTAAGATTACCAGAACATCACCTGTTAACCACTAAACATTTAATAACATGGCATTTATTCATTTAATTCCATAAAAGGACATAATTACAAGATACCAGCAAAAGTGCTCAAAAAAATCTACAAAAATTACAGAAGCACAAGCATAGTATCTTGACCTTACCACAAAAGTTTCAGAACAATTGCACATGCCAAATTTAAGATAAGCATTTAACATGTATCAAGGTGCTTATTTCATAAATTAAGAAACATGGATTAGATAGTGTCAAACAATAAATTTCAGATTATTTACAAGTTACTATTACCAATAACCAGCTTGACAACAAAATAGAATACCATCATAAACATAAATCATTTATTATGATTTAAATATAAAAAAAGCCATAGGATCAACATAAATTACATATCAGAGACACATTGCTCCAAAAATCATCAAATATTTATTATAGCATTCTCATACCACTCAGAGCATAGCATAAAATTTTCATAACAAAAGGAGCAGTATATCAAAGGATATGAATTTACACGTGAATAACAAGATTAAATCCTAATAATTATTTACCCCAGAAAACATGGTACGTTTTATATTTTTATTAAAAACTAGCCATCTCAAGGAACATCACAAAATTTATCTCACAATTTTTGGATCTCAGAAACTGGATATATAATTTTTGCAAGAATGCTAGAAATCTGGATTTGAATAAAAGAAAAGGAGGGAAACGATGTGTCACTGACAGCGGGTCCCACGTGTCAGGTTCGTCTTCCTCATGACCGAGACGACATTCACCGGCGATTTCTCCGCGACGGCGAGGTCTCCGGCCAAACCAAGGGCACCAACGTGATCCCCAGACCCTTGCGAACCGAGTGAACCCCTTTTCCCCACGGCGGAGCCACCGGAAATGGCTTGCCGTCGACCATGGCGGCTCGGCGTTACGCCGGAGCTCTCAAGCCGGTAGAGCGCGACCTAGGGTTTCCTACAGCACCAGTGAACTTCGGCGAAGCTTCCTAGGTAGGTGACTAGGCTTGAAACGGTATGGAATGAGCTGGCCACAAGAGAGCCGAACTCCGGCAGAAACACGGCGGCGCTGCGCGTCGTGTCCGGCGACGGTGAGTGCGGTAGAGCGTCGACCAAGTGGCGCAAACGTTCGCTAAGGACCTAAGCTACCTCTAGGACCTAACCAGAGAAGAGGAGAGGCTCCGAGGAGCTCAGCATTGAGTTCGCCAGAGAAGGTCACGGCGACCCGATTTGGGGGAAGTCGGAAATGTCGGCTCACCGGAGGGTTTCACGGTGAGTTTGCGGTTGGAGGATGGAGAGCGGGTCACGGCGGAGCTGTGGGCGAGTTTTGGTGGGCAGCAATGCAGTGAGGAGCGCGCTTGAGCTCGCCGGAGTGAGCTCGCGACGGTGAGCGAGAGGGAGGAGGAAATGGACGCGTCCACTGCGCCCGGGGCGTCGCCGTGGAGGTCTTGCGTGCATCTGGAGCTGACGAGCAGGGCCAGAGATGACGTACGGGCCCAAATGTCACCATTGTTCTGTCGCCGGTCGGCCACGTCGACGAGCTCGGCTTCGATTCAGACATGGCGATGGTAGTCTGACAGAGCGACTTCGACAACGATTATCTCCCAAACCAAAGCGAATTAGGAGATGGTGTAGTTGACAAAATTGGAGTACTTGCTGGGTTCTAGAACATTGTCAACTGGAGCAAGAGCCAAATCGGCCTAGATTGAGAGATGTGAGGCTTCCAAAATCGATCGAGCAAACTGCTGGCGCCTGGACTTAGCCAAATTTGGCTAAGTGCTAAAACAGCACCCAAAACTGCCTTGCAAGCACTGTTTGAGCATGATGTGATCATTTTCATGATATGGCCATAAAACAACTTTTGTTCCTTATAAAATTTTCTACAACTTTGCTGTATAAAGTTTTGACATGGAAACATTTTATGAAACACTTTTTAAAAGCCTAAGCAAAAGAGGTTTCTAGGGCTTATACAACGAAGTATGACTTAAGCACTTAATTTGGAGAAGTGATCAACATGAACATTGTTCCTAAGGTTGAGTTAGGCATAGATAAACTAATTACCAAGGCATAGCACACAAGCATGAGCATGGCAGAAACAAACACAAGCATAGGAAGCATAATTAAGCAAGTTAAATCACATTTTTGCATAAAATGACATGACCCAAGGTAGATGATGATCATGATATGCTTAAGTGGATGATGATGCTCATGTTATGCATGTGATTGATGCAACCATAACACTGGGGTGTTACAGCCCTCCCCCCTTACAAAAATCTCATCCCGAGATTTGGAAGCTTACTGATTTTCGAAGAAGGTTTTATAAACTTCTTTTAGATAGTCCTCTGTTTCCCAAGTGGCATCTTCTTCCCCGTGGTTACTCCACAACACCTTGTAGAGCTTAACCACATGATTAAGAGTCACCCGTTCCTTGTGGTCAAGAACCGCTACAGGTTTCTCCTCGTACACCAAGTCATATTTCAATTTGATATCCCGAACTTCCACTCGTTCCTCTGGAACACGAAGGCATCTCTTCAATTGTGATACGTGAAAGACAGGAAAAATAGCTCGGAGCTCAACTGGTAGTTGAACTTTGTATGCCACGTTCCCTTTTCTCTCGAGGATCCGATAAGGACCCACATAACGAGGTGCAAGCTTTCGCTTGACTCCGAACCTTTGCACGCCTTTCATCGGAGACACCTTGATATACACATGGTCACCGACTGCAAACTCAATCGGCTTCCTTCTCTTGTCAGCATAACTTTTCTGACGAGCTTGAGCAGCTTCCAGATGTAGCTGGATGGTACAGACTTGCTGTTCCGCTTCGTTCACGAAATCGATACCATAATACCTTCGTTCCCCGGATTCCACCCAATTCAACGGGGTTCGACATTTACGACCATACAGTGCTTAAAATGGAGCCATCTTGATGCTCTCTTGATATCTATTGTTATAAGAGAACTCAGCTAACGGCAACCACTTTACCCAAGAACCCTTTGAAGAGAGAGCATATGCCCTCAACATGTCTTCTAGGATTTGGTTAACACGTTCAGTTTGTCCAGCCGTTTGGGGATGATATGCCGATCTACGAACCAAGTGAGTACCAATTTGCTCATGAAGACACTCCCAAAAACGGGCAGTGAACTGTGGTCCACGATCTGATATGATAGTTCGAGGCACACCATACTGACGAACAATGTGCTCGAAATACAGCCCTGCATACTGATGTGGACGATAATCAGTTCGAACTGGAATGAAACGAGCAACCTTGGTTAAACGATCTACAATCACCCAGATAGAGTCATAACCCTTAACAGAAGTTGGGAGTCCAGAGATGAAATCCATACTGACTTCTTCCCATTTCCAACCAGGAATTGACAAGGGTTGAAGTAAGTCTGCTTTCATGTGAACGACCATCACACGACAATAGTTGTCACAACGAGCAACAAAAGCAGCAATCTCCTTTTTCATTTTGGTCCACCAAAACAGCGGTTTCAGATCCTGATACATTTTGCTACTCCCAGGATGGATAGACAACTTGGATGAATGAGCTTCAGATAAGATCTGATTTCATAGCTCATAGTCCTTTGGGACCACAAGTCGATCTTTGAACCATAGAATTTCGTTCTCATCAACTCGGAAGTGATTGGTTTCTTCATCTTTCATTTTCCTCTTTATATGGTAGATGCCTACATCTGTTTGCTGCAATTCGATGACTCGATTGCGAAGAGAACTCTCCAGAGAAATCTGGTTGAGCACAAGTGGGTGCATAAGATGTGACAACAACGGATCTTCCATTTGAACTGAATGACAGTGCGCTTTTCGACTCAAGGCATCTGCAACCACGTTTGCCTTGCCCGGATGGTAGTGCACTTGGAGATTATAATCTTTAATCAACTCAAGCCACCTTTGCTGCCGCATGTTCAATTCAGGTTGAGTGAAGATGTACTTGAGACTCTTATGATGAGTGTAAATATTGCACAGATTACCTAGAAAATAGTGCCTCCAGATTTTCAAAGCATGGACACTGCATCCAATTCTAAGTCATGAATAGGATAACTGACCTCATGCTTTCGAAGTTGGCGCGAGGCATACGCGATAACACAACCTTCTTGCATCAACACACAGCCCAAACCAATACCCGACGCGTCACAAAAGACATCGAAGGGCTTCTCTATATCAGGCTGAGCTAGGACAGGAGCTGATGTTAGCAATGTCCTCAACTTGTGGAATGCCTCTTCACACTCAGGCGTCCACACGAACTTCTCATCCTTCTGAAGTAGGCGAGTCATAGGATTGGATATTTTTGAGAATTCCGGAATGAATTGACGATAATACCCAGCCAGACCTAGAAAACTCCGGACCTCGTGTACCGAAGTTGGAACCTTCCAATCCAGCACTTCTTGCACCTTAGCCGGATCCACCGATATGCCTTCTTCAGATAAGACGTGGCCCAAGAAAGGTACTTTCTTTAGCCAAAACTCACATTTGCTAAACTTAGTATAAAGCTGATGCTCACGCAAACGCGACAACACTACACGCAGATGCTCCGCATGCTCTTCATTGCGAGAATACACTAAGATATCATCAATGAAGACCACCACAAACTTGTCTAATTCGGGCATGAACACCGAATTCATGAGATACATGAAGTGAGCAGGTGCATTCGTAAGACCGAAGGACATGACGAGATATTCATACAAACCATACCTCGTCGAGAAAGCTGTCTTAGGTACATCTTCAGGACAGATCTTGATCTGATGCTACCCAGATCGCAAATCAATCTTGGAGAATACCTTGGCTTTAGACAACTGGTCAAATAGGATATCAATGCGAGGAAGAGGGTACATATTCTTGATGGTCACCGCATTTAGGGGATGGTAGTCCACACACATGTGCAAGGACTGATCCTTCTTCTTCACAAAGATAGCTGGACAACCCCTAGGAGAAGAACTAGGACGGATAAGACCCTTCTTTAACAACTCATTCAGCTGGGTCTTAGGGTCAGCTAGCTCATTTGGTGGCATTCTATATGGTCTTCTAGAGATAGGAGCAGTACTTGGGATCAATTCAATTTTGAACTCCACATCCCGATCTGGAGGAAGCCCGGGCAAATCATCAGGGAATACATCCAGGAATTCACACACGACCGGAATATCCTTGATGACCCTAGATGTAACTGCATTCATCGTGCTACGGATATGAATATCTCGAGGAAGATGCACTGAGAACGCCTCTTTGGTATTCGGGTCTCTCAACATCACTACATGACTGGTGGTGTCGATAAGAACTCCGTGGCCACTCGTCCCCTTCATACCCAGAATTACATCTATACCCACACCAGGTAGAACAACCAGATCAACAAGAAACTGACAGTCTCCTATTTCCAGAGTTGCCCCCAAAACCACTTGATTGGTAGAAATATCATTTCCAGCAGCACTAATGCAATAACTGCCCTTATCAAGTGTAATTGCCTTGAGATTATGCTTAGACACAAAGTCTGAACTCACAAAAGAATATGATGCTCTTGAATCAAAAAGCACAAGTGCATCACATTTGTTAACCAGAAACTTACCAGCCGTAACTACCTCACAAGCAGGGATTGCTTCCACAATTGTATAGTGAACACGCCCCTGGCGGACGTTCCCTTGGTTGCCCTTCTTTGGCGGATAAGGACAGTTGCTTTGCCAGTGCCCGGTCTGATTACAGTTCCAGCACGGACGGTTGGCAGGTGGAGTCTTGGCATAGCTGGGACCCGTGTCGCCCCTAGGAAGAGCAATAGAGTAACCCTTGCGGAATCCCGTCTTCGCCTGATTCTTCTTCGCTGGAGGGCGATATCGCTGGTTAAGAGTTGGAGCACGATACGAGGGTCTAGCTACCACTGGAGCCTTGGACTGAGATGCCCCTGACTCGGCCTCAAAAGCCCTCTTGCGAGTCTTGGTCGCAGTGTACACAGTGAGTTCTCTTGGGTAAGAGCATCACTGACAAACTCATTGAAAGTTGCACACTTAGTGCGGCCCATAGTCTTTAGCAACTTGGGGCCAAGACCCCGCTTAAAGCTAGCAATCTTCTACGACTCTGTACTCACAAACTCAGGAGCATACCTCGATAGGTGATTGAAAGCATGCAAATACTCCTTCAGAGTTTTATTTCCCTGAGTTAACTGCATGAACTCAATATGCTTCATCTCCATGACACCAGGAGGTATGAAATGCCCCTTGAAAGCTTCACGAAAGAGATTCCAGTCAAGCACAGTGTTGTCTGGAAGAGCCTCCCGATACTGATTCCACCATATACCTACCGGACCCTGCAGTTGGTGAGCCGCATACTCGGCCTTCAAACCATCGGTCAGCCAAAGCAAGCAGAACTTTTGTTCCACCGTGTTCAACCACTCCTCAGCTTGAAGGGGTTCTTCAGCCTCTCTGAAAGATGGGGGCTTAGTATCCATGAAATCCTTGAAGCTACTGTACTGGTTAGGTGCTGGCCCATCCGGTGTATTCCGACCACCCTGGTTTGCCATCCGGTTGATGGTTTCAGTGAGCAGCCTCTGATTTTCCACCATCATTTGCATCATCTTAGCTGGATTTGGTGGTGGAGGAGGAGGAGGTGGGTTCATGTTCGCACGTTGTTCCGCACCTCGAGTGCCACGAGACATCTGTAAAGACACAGTCAGTGAGCATTGATGATGACAAAATTTGCCGTAGAAGAACTTATATTCATGCCTGAAAGCATTAGAGAGAATAACTTGCCTGAAAAGGCACAATAATTCCATTCCACAAAACAACATCACCAATCCATCACATGACACACATGTTCGCAAAAAGCACAACAACAGAAATATCGCCATAACCGATCGAACATGATAAGGTTAAACAACATTGGGTCCATAAAGTTATTATACCATCACAGTACAGGTCATGAGTCACAGATCAAGGTTCCGGATTACAACATGATTACAAAAGCACAACTGCTGACAGTCATACTACAAAAGATCCTCACATAACAACTACCAACTACCCACTACACTCCAGGCTCTTCGTCCGAGTCAACATTGAAGATCGCCTCTCCATCCTCGTCGCTAACCAGCTCAAGCTCCTCGTCCTCCAGGTCCTTGTGCAACGGTGGTGCAGCCGCGGCCGATCCATCTACCTCCATACCATCATCATCGACCACGATCACCTGAGGTCCCACCTTGGGGTACACTGGTGCAGGGCGAGGAATAGGGTGTAGTAAGTTGTTGAGACGGTGAATCTCCACAAGACCAGCCTCAATCTGATCCTACAGATAGTTCTCCCGCTCAAGCGACTGGATCTGGTGCATCTCCCATGCCCGGCGCCTGTTCTCCGACACGTGGAGCGCAGTATCCCTCTCACAAGTGATCTGCACCAAGCGCTCCTGCACTGTCTCCCTCTCTCTAGCCAACTGACTCATCTGATCCTGCTTGTGATCTCTCTCTCTAATGGCCTTCACCCACTGCTGCCTACGGTACTCCGCAATGTCTTCCCAGTCATTGCGGTCCTTCTGAGCTTGCTCCAGGAGTCTAGCTTGCTTGCGAAACTTGCGAGCACGCTTTTCAGCCTTCTGTTCCATCTCCTGAGCCTGATGAACAGCCACCATCACCTGGGCATAGGTGTCCTCTTGCTGACTGAACAGCTTGAGTACAGCCATCATAGCACTCATAGCAGGGCTAGAACTCTCAACTCGCTCTCCTCGACCTCAGACCAACGCACACTCATCAGCCTGCTTCCACTCCGTTGCTGCTGGGTCAGCCTGTGGAATGGAGGCCGCTGGCCCTCCTGTCAGCTCATCGCTAAACCTCTGACAGATGTTGAGTAGCATAGCATGGGCTGCAACCTGAGCTGCTTCCCATGGGTTGCAGGTCCACCTCGTCCATGCAGGCCTGCCCCCATGTGGTGGGACAACCCCCTGCACAGCGAACTGTTGACAGTCCTTAAGTATCAAATTTAATTAACAAATAAACAAAGAAAAGGATCCAAATGCAATCAACATCCAGACTTAGGGTTTTATCTGACAGAATTCCACGAGTTTTGGTGTTTGTCTATTTCTGTAGGGGGTTATCAGGAAATACGGAAGAAAGGCCCACACGTCGGGATTACATAGAGATATCAACGTGCCGCGCAATTATCTTACATCTAGAAGACTCCAGAAGCCACGGGAAGGAAGCAGAGGCCGAACGGAGCCAGGCCCTAGGCACCCGCCCAGTTGACCTGGGCGCCCGCCCCCTCCTGGAGTCCAAACAGGACTCTCCTTCGGGAAAGATCTCCACCGACCTAAAGGATCAAGGATAACCGTTCAATCAATGTCGGTTTGATCTAACGGCCCATATTCACTTGAAGGGACTATAAAACTAGACCCCCTGGCCCCTGGAGGAGAGAGCCTCTCAACCCTAATTCATTATTCCTCAAGGGAGAAGAAGCCTCTGATCAAGCCTAGAGCCACCACATCAATTAGACATCTAGATTAGCATAGCTACATAGGATTAGAACTAGAAGGAGTCAATCTTCGATTGGTTTCCGGATCTGTAAAGAGGATTCTTGGTAATTCTCTAATTGTTCTTCTAATTGTTCATCTCTGTTCTTCAATATTATGAATATGACTTTGTTCTACTTCAATATATTGCTTATGACTTTGCTCTACTTGTTTATTTTCGCAATTATATTGTTCCTAGTTTATCATAGTTATATACTTGGCTTAGTTAGATTGGATCTATATACATGTTTAGGATCGTATAGCGTTTATCCATCGGATCCATGGGTAAATGATAGATATTGTATAGGCGTGGTGCTTATACCGTATTTATCTACGATTGTACCCAATATGCCAGATCGTGGGGTAGTTCGTGATAGTGACAGCTTCATTGATTCTTATATAGTCCCCCTCTCGTGTATTGGGCTGGCAGAGCTATATTATTACAGGGGAGTGATTGCTATGTTTCTTATTTACCTTGCTAATATCACTATGCATGGGCATAGTCTTGTCTCACAATGATTGCTAAGTATACTTGCACTAACTATGATAATGCTAGACTGTATAGTTGAGAATAACTTAGGAAATATTCTTGTAGTTCGTTCTAATACCATGCTAATGACTTTCTAGAATATCTAATTGAGGTGCTTATCATATTTATTATGTGGCTAAGTATGCTGATCAGATTAATTATCTTTGTCACTATTCATTACTTTATATATCCTTTATGTGACACTTACCCCTGTATGAAAAAGTTAGATAAATGTTCTCAATTATACATGCAAATGATAGATACTCAATCTCATATTCCATTCTATTAATCAACATTGATGGTTACTAATCCCTTCCCAGTGGTAAAAATATAAATAATGATACCTGGAATACTTCCCGGTTCAAATGCTACATCGGTATTAATCTGTGCGCTTGTAGATCCCATTCATTATTTATTTAGAAGAGCAATTGCATATTTCAATACCGCGTCTCTCATGTCATGCTAAGGATGACAACTTGGCTTAAGTGGTATGAGGGATAGGTTTGGCATTTTTAGCACCGTTATCAGAATTAGAAAACTTAGTCTACTTTTGGTAGTGATGTTAAGAATACCCAACAAGCATTTTTGGCGCCGTTGCCGGGGAAGGTTGATTACTAATCAGGAATGGATATAGGATTTTGAGTTATCATTCGCATCACTAATATGATTGAGCTTATCAATTCTCTCATACAGTTTTACCCCGATATTTTTCTATTTTAACTTATGCAGGGGAATGTATGAATAGAAGACATCTTTCAGAAAATTTTGTTGACAATCCCGAAGCATTATTCAGAAAAACTAGAGCCAAGCTCAAGAAGAGATCATCAACACTTCAGCAAGAAGCTTCATCCAATCAAGAAGATCACCGGAACTTGTCTTCAGAGTTCGAAGCCATGGCAAACAAATCAATCTGCGAGTTCTCAGCTCCCACTACGGACAACATCCGCACTGGACCTGCTGCAGAGATCGATGGCAACTTTGAGCTCAAGCCTGGACTTATCAACATGGTGCAATCCAACCAGTTCTGTGGGAAGGCACACGAAGATGCTAGTGCTCATCTCCAACATTTCCTGGAGATTTGCAACACATTCACCATATCAGGAGGCCCCAGAGATGCTATACTACTTCGCCTTTTCCCATTCTCACTGTTAGGGAGAGCGAAGTAGTGGTTCTACGCTACAAAGGAGAAGAATACTACGTCGGCACTCTACTCCATGAACTTTCTGGCTAAGTTCTTTCCCATGGGCAAGACCAATGCTCTCCATGGGAAGATTACAAGTTTTCAGCAACAACATGATGAATCTATTCCAGATGCATGGGTGCGCTTCCAAGACTACATCCTATAATGTCCCCATCATGGAATGGAGAGTTGGCTACTGATGCAGACGTTTTATCATGGGCTCGGCAACAGTGCCCGAGAGACCATAGATGCTGCAGCTGGAGGAGCATTCCTATCACTTACCATATCACAAGCCACAGCTCTTGTGGAGAAGATGGCGTCCAATCAAAGCTGGAATGAAAAAAGGACCCAGACACGCAAGAAAGGTGGAGGTATGCATCAGCTCAAGGAGGTAGACATGCTGTCTGCAAAGCTAGAACTGCTCATGAAGAAGCTCGATGATAGAGCTAGAGATAAGAAAGAAGTCATGCACATCACATGACTTGTGAGGAGTGTGGAGATACTGGACACTCAGGCTATCACTGCCCTGAGATGCATGAGGATGTGAACTACATCAACAACAACAACAACAACTACTACTACTAATACAACCGTCCTCAACAAAATCAAGGTTGGAATCAACAGAGGCCTAACTACTCAGGTAATTATCAAGGTAATAATTCTTACAATAATAATAATAATTTTCCACCTCTAAGAGAGTTAGTGTCTAATCAAGGAAAGCTAATGGATAACCTATCTAAGAAATTGGCATCAAATGATAAAATGCTAGAAAATATAAATAACAGAATGGATAATTTCTCTACTGCCATCAAAAATCAAATTAGCTTTAATAAAATGATTGAATCCCAGTTAAATCAAATAGCTGCTGCTGTTCCTACTACTAACCCCGGTATACCATCATAACCGGAAGGATTAGAATCTGCAAATCTTGTAGACATGTTTGATGCAGGTAATTACTGGAGTAACCCCATCACTGAAGTTACTACTGACCTTCTGCCGGTCAAGAGAGGCGATCCAGGACGCCCCGTCATCCCGATCTCCATCGGCATGGTGGACGTCCCAGAAGTACTCTGCGACTTTGGCTCCAGCGTCAACATTATACCCAGGGTACTCTATGAAAAATTCTTTACATATCCTTTATTAGAGACAACGATGTGTTTGCAGTTTGCAGATCAGACGATAAGTTTTCCAAAAGGAATATTGAAGAACCTTTGTATCCGAGTTGGTACCTTATATGCCCTAGCAGACTTCGTGGTGATAGAGACCGGTAATGATGAGAGAGCACCCATTATCTTAGGGAGGCCATTCTTAAGTACCTCGGGAGCTGTCATCTACGCCAGTGCTGCCAAGATCAGTTTCTACATTAAAGGGAACAAGGAGACGTTTTCCTTCAAGAACAAGACTACACAAATCCCAGATCAATCTAGACGTGAATCAAGGAAGAGGACCAACAGGAGGAACAGGAACAAGCAAGTGTGGACCGAGTCAGCCAAGATGGTCACTGCAGTTCATGGAGGTCAAGATTATCAACTTAAGTCACCGTTTCTAACCAAGAAGGATGACCCAGGAATGCCAAGCATCTATTGCTCCATAAATGGATACAACTTCTACAAGACGACTTGTGACACCGGATCGGGCGTCAACATAATGGCCGCAGTCACCTATCGGCTCTTGTTCGGAACCATGCCCCTAAAACCAACATACATTCAGCTCCAGATGGTAGATCAAATATTTCGAGAGGTTAAAGGAACAGTAACTGATGTCCTTGTCAAAATAGATGATCATTTTGTCTACACAGACTTTCAGGTTATTGACATGGGAGAAGACGAATACGATCCACCCATCATCCTTGGAAGACCATTCCTCAGCACCATTAAAGCAATCATCTACATTGGAACCGGAGAAGTCCATATGCACTTCCCCTTAGAGAAGGTACGCCGCTATTTTACTGACCCTAACTATATCGTTGAAGACTCTAAGCAGGTCAGGACAAGAAGAAAACGACGCAACCGCAACCAGAAGAGGGAAATCATCAAGGACGGATGGGCAGACTATGAAGTAGAAGTAGTAAGGTCAGAATACATACAGTTTAAATAGAACTATCCTGAGGAGACCGTAGCACCGAATCAGGTGTGGAAAGAGAATATAACTATACATGAAGAAGAGGCGCCGCCGGAAGTACCGACTACGCCACCCAACGAATCCCAGGACAATTGAGAAAACGGAGAGTCCCGTTCAGAGGACATGAAAACACCGAACGCCTTGCCAAGAGGTAAACTTGGTAGTTATCTTTTCCCTTCCAAATATTTAAAATAGTTTGCTTAGTTAATCATGTTCATACTATCCTAAAAAGAAAATAAAAATGTTAAAAAACAGTAAGCCCCATGTGAGTATACGAGTGGCATGAAACCCATAAGTACATTCACTGTGGTGGCATAAAAATAAAATAAATATTTTTTTCTGCTCTATAAAATGAAAAAATAGAGAGTAACATTTATTAAGGAGTCTCAACATGATAAAGGCTAGATACTTATGCTAACACTTAATCAGTTCCACAAAGCTTTGTTTTCTATTTGAGCTTCACAGAATTTAAGAATCAAGAAGACTAGCAGACAGAGGACATTCTAATCGCTGCCAAGATGCTATCGACTTTCAAACACACCTCTGCCACCTGCTAGCTACATCAAGAGAAATTAAGTCAAAATTCAGCTTAGGGGAGAGCACCCCCATTTATCCCGCTAAGTATTTCTATCTTTATACTTATACTATATTATGGAAAACCAAGTAAAGATTTTATGCTTATATATATATGTCTTTTGCTTAGTATGATTAATAAATAAATAAAGTGGCTATGCTAATCTACATCTTAATAATAAAACTCTAGCATGGATGTGATGAATAGTTGCTCTGCCTAATTTTTAAAATTTCAGTTTTCTCTCAAGTTTAGATATAACTGTTATAATTCAAAGCTTGCTCTAGACCTAAACTTGTGGGAAGAAAACTTAATCTAAAGTCTAAGTTGTTAACGGATATGATATGGGAAGGTTGAGCTACTGTTTATCTGTTTCTAGAGATGCTAGAATTCTAGAGAAATTTTATCTTTGAAAATCTTTAAAATATTGCATGATGAGTTCCTGTATGATGAGAGTTTAAATTCCTACAACAGCCATATATACATATTTGCTAGACTTTGAGCCACACATTTACTTTTTACTGCTTATGAGCATTGAGTGTGGTCAAGCTGTGTAGACCCTTAGGAGCTTGTCATGTGGTTAAATCAAGATTCACTTGCTCGTTCACTCACACATGCTGCTTCTACTCCAGAAGTGCCATCCACATATATCCACTCATTTCCATCTCTAGAATCACCCAAAAATATTCTACTCCTAATCCGAGAGAGAATAGCCAAAAACATTTATGTTTTTCCCCTGTGAAATAAATGCTCAAGTTATCTTGTTACTACCACTTGCTATATTATCTCAAGAGATGAGTGCTCTAAAAAAAGAAAAAGAGATACGAGGAAATAAAAAGGGGCAAGTGCCTGGAACCTCGAAAGAAAAGAAAAAGTGAGACGAGAGGTAAAAATGGACAAGTGCCCGACAGTAGAATTAGAGGTACAAAATACCCACCTGAGAGAAAAGAAAAAAAAGAAGAGCATCTCATTCTCCTCACACAAAGTTTCAAAAAGCAAGGAAGGTATGTATCCCCTCAAAAGAGCAACAGATTTAGACATTCACCATTGTTATCACCATACATTCGCCACACATGCACATCTTGATTTGATTTATTGATGTGTTTCTTTGGATCCATGGTTTGACTATACAATAAATGTCTTGTAAGTATGTGTACTTTATCTCCCACCTATGAGCTCCAGATATTAAAGCCTTATTAGAGTAGGGTGAGAGAGAAGGCAATGTCACTATGCCTTATACCACAAATACCATATATATTGAGAGAAGGCATATACCATCACTGCCTTGGTAAGGATCCAGAAATACCACAAAAGAGAGATATGAGAGAATCATACAAGGAATCTCTGAGTTTTATTTGAAAATCTGCAAAAACTCCAGAGCTATAGCTGATCAAGAATAAGAGACATTGCACTTGACTAGACTGTTCTATCTTTTAACTACTCAAGACAGAAGTAACGGTTACAAGTCCCATGGTTAAAGGTAAAGTAAGTAAGTTTTAAGTCTTGACAGTTTACTCTAACTCAGAGATGAGATCTTATTTAAAAGCATGTGTACCATCAATTCTTAAAAGTATTGCAACAACTTCTGATCCATCACTGAGAATATCCTGGCTCATGGACGAGCAAGAGGTAAGCTTGGGGGAGTTTGTTGACGGTCCTTAAGTATCAAATTTAATTAACAAATAAACAAAGAAAAGGATCCAAATGCAATCGACATCCAGACTTAGGGTTTTATCTATCAGAATTCCATGAGTTTTGGTGTTTGTCTATTTCTGCAGGGGGTTATCAGGAAATACGGAAGAAAGGCCCACACGTCGGGATTACATAGAGATATCAACGTGCCGCGCAATTATCTTACATCTAGAAGACTCCAGAAGCCACGGGAAGGAAGCGGAGGCCGAACGGAGCCAGGCCCTGGGCGCCCGCCCAGTTGACCGGGGCGCCCGCCCCCTACTGGAGTCCAAACAGGACTCTCCTTCGGGAAAGATCTCCACCGACCTAAAGGATCAAGGATAACCATTCAATCAATGTCGGTTTGATCTAACGGCCCATATTCACTTGAAGGGACTATATAACTAGACCCCCTTGCCCCTAGAGGAGAGAGCCTCTCAACCCTAATTCATTATTCCTCAAGGGAGAAGAAGCCTCTGATCAAGCCTAGAGCCACCACATCAATTAGACATCTAGATTACCATAGCTACATAGGATTAGAACTAGAAGGAGTCAATCTTCGATTGGTTTCCGGATCTATCAAGAGGATGCTTGGTAATTCTCTAATTGTTCTTCTAATTGTTCATCTCTGTTCTTTAATATTATGAATATGACTTTGTTCTACTTCAATATATTGCTTATGACTTTGCTCTACTTGTTTATATTCGCAATTATATTGTTCTTAGTTTATCATAGTTATATACTTGGCTTAGTTAGATTGGATCTATATACATGTTTAGGATCGTATAGCGTTTATCCATCGGATCCATGGGTAAATGATAGATATTGTGTAGGCGTGGTGCTTATACCGTATTTATCTGCGGTTTGTACCCAATATGCCAGATCGTGGGGTAGTTCGTGATAGTGACAGCTTCATTGATTCTTATATAGTCCCCCTCTCGTGTATTGGGCTGGCAGAGCAACATTATTACAGGGGAGTGATTGCTATGTTTCTCATTTACCTTGCTAATATCACTATGCATGGGCGTAGTCTTGTCTCACAATGATTGCTAAGTATACTTGCACTAACTATGATAATGCTAGACTGTATAGTTGAGAATAACTTAGGAAATATTCTTGTAGTTAATTCTAATACCATGCTAATGACTTTCTAGAATATCTAATTGAGGTGCTTATCATATTTATTATGTGGCTAAGTATGCTGATCAGATTAATTATCTTTGTCACTATTCATTACTTTATATATCCTTTATGTGACACTTACCCCTATATGAAAGAGTTAGATAAATGTTCTCAATTATACATGCAATGATAGATACTCAATCTCATATTTCATTCTATGATCAACATTGATGGTTACTAATCCCTTCTCAGTGGTAAAAATATAAATAACGATACCTGGAATACTTCGCGGTTAAAATGCTACATCGGTATTAATCTGTGCGCTTGCAGATCTCATTCATTATTTATTTAGAAGAGCAATTGCATATTTCAGTACCGCATCTCTCATGTCATGCTAGGGATGACAACTTGGCTTAAGTGGTATGAGGGATAGGTTTGGCATTTTTGGCACCATTATCAGAATTAGAAAACTAAGTCTACTTTTGGTAGTGATGTTAAGAATACCCAACACGAACCACTGCAAACCTCCTGTCATATCCACCTCCCACTAGGAATACTGAGGTGGCTCAGTATACTCTACAGACTGTAGCACCCTCTAGAGCAGAGTAGGAGTGCCAAACTCGCTCAAAAAGGTGTCACTGGGGCGAGGTGAAGCGGGCACGTCCATTTTTGGAAAGGAATAACCGTGGGTAAAAGAGGATTAGTTTAAGCAACATTTATTTAATTAAAAGGGACGACATTGTAAGGGGTAGACAGAATGTATGTATGAATGCGACATGATGCATGCGCGAACCGTACGTCCTCACAAACTTAGAAATCAATATTCTAATGGATATACGGTGGCATACATTCGTCTCTCGATACGATAACTATCGATTTACACGCGCGCTGTTAGAGTACCTACAGAAAACTTCATTGCAGCCCAACAATTCCAAATATATCACCCAAGAAAGCAGTAAACTAAGTGCACATTGTTTGTACATGCCCAACATGCACAAACAATGACACCACAGCTACCCGAGAAATTAAATGCTCCCCAATTAAGTTTCTTTCGTGGTTGCATGGTTTGACATGTAACCACTCAAGAAAACCACCGCGAACACTCCCCTAGATCGCCGTTTGGACGATCATGCTCACACAGCTCACACTTACGAGGGCGTAGGTGCGACGTTGCATAATTTAAATCTAGCGACATATGTGGCTAGTTCACATATGAAGGCTATCTCTACCATTAGACCACAGGGTAGCATAGTGCGGTCATCACACATCCATACCTTAGTACTACCAGAGGTGCATAAATAAACCCCCCCAAGTCAGTACGTAATTAGCCACCTCAAGTCCTTATATGGGCAAGGAGGATTCGACCACTGGCATAACTTAAGTATTGATTTTCATAATTTTATTTTAAAACTCTTTTGTTTTTAAATAAACAAACGCTGCATTTATAATGCTGAACTTGCTCCGATGCCAGCTGTCGCAGAACCGACCAAATTATAAGAGTTCAAGTGTAGAAACGATCGACTAGCAATCAAGTTTCCAAACTTGAGCCCATGTAATCCCGGTAGTCAACTGAAATCACGAAGGACTTCAAACCAACTTGCAACAAACCAAGATCGTAATAGTTCAACATAACACAGCGAATGTTACATAGTCATTCATTGCCGTCGAAGCGGCACCACATCAGAGTTACTTAGTTATTACAACCCAAGTTTGTAGTAGCGGAAGCAAACTAGTTTACAACACATATTCAAAAGTTCCAGTTCACAAGTTCTTGTTTTGCCAGAGTCTCATGCCATCCACCAAAAACAACAGGTACGAAATAGTTAGAGAACCGTGCCCAATGGTTTAGTCCTCATTCCCAGCGGGATGGAGACAGGTCTTGCAGAAGCCATCATAAAAGATATCATCTGCAACAGGCGGGAATAAACCTTGAGTATGAGAATGTACTCAGCTAGACTTACCCGTCTAGTAAACATAAAAGACACCAAAGATCATGCAAGTCTAAGTATAAAGTGTAGCTGGCTTGACTCAACATTTGCCAAAAGCTTAAGTAGAGACTACACCATTTGTAAAAGCATCATATTAAATATCATTAGCCTACCACTAGATTAGCACCTGGACTAAAGCACTTCACTTTGATTAATACAAACAATAATAACCATATCAAGTTCAACAAATGCTCTTCCTTGCTATCATCATTATCACGAACCATTGTTCTTTAGTGAATGCTACGTTTGCCGCTGCTCTGTCAAGTTCTCACTATCCGGGAGAGACGGCGATTCGAATCGATTCCTATCCAGCTGGAGGGTTATTCCTAGCACTCACCCAAGCATCCCCCGTCGAAGAGCTGGCGGGTCACCTTTGGTACGACTCAGGAATCGCGGCTTCGATCAGCGCCTCACTCCCAGGGCTACCACTCTGCCAGGGAGGTCAGGACTTTTAACTCACCTGCCTTTGGTCTTACGCCAATGGTCCCCCGCACACCACACTTCCTCCAGTAGTGTGCACTTTATACTTGCCGGTCTTCCGGCCTGAGTCATACTACTAGGCTTCGCGGTCAGAATGAGTTATCTGGCCAACTAAGTGTTAGGCATGCGTTCAACATGACAAGAGGACGTACAACGATCGGTCCTTAGCTGCCACAAACGGAGTTACTACAACCTTGCAAAACTCCACCCGGCTTAAGTCATTTTAATCAGGTTCTTTCCACGATAACACTTATAGACAATCGTGATCCGACACAACCCTATCTCGCGCAGGTGACAGGATATCACCCGACTTCTACCGATTAAAGCATGACTAAGCTGCTACTCGATCCTAACTCTATAACCAGGTAGTTGTCGCACGCGGTTTTCCAAAGAAGACCAAGCGTTAACTATATGTGTGCCCAGGATGTCCACACGACACATATAACGACAAATATGGAGAATATCAAGAACAATGCTTTATTATATATCAGAACATAGTTACAACATGGCTTACATCTATTACAAAGCATAGCAGAAACTAATCCTAATCTTCACTTTGGGTCTCCATTTTCCACAGGGACGGTAGACTGGGGGTACACTCGCCTAGTACTCCTAGAACATCTCAGGGAACTCCGCCTTTGTATCACCATCTGGTATCCATCCGGGATTTTTGATTGTTGAATGTAAAGAAAGTGTGAGCGCACCATACTCAACAAGTATAACATGAGGGGATGCAAGGCCCAAAAAGCTTGACTTGGTTTGACTGCGATAAGCATTTTTAGTTGGTAATATTTTATTATTAGACCTATGTTACTAGGTTATGCTTAAGCTCCCAAGGTGATAAACATAATCATCATCAAAATTAATCATCACTCAAACCATCCATAGAACCGTCTATCTCGAAAAGGATCCAGGCCGCTCTTGACCGAGAGCACGGCTGATATATCAGTTTTTACAACTCTACAGAGTATGTACATCTTTACCCATGAGTCGTGATTGCCCTTTGCCCGAGGGGGCCAACCTCTTGACTCACTTCCAAGGTAAGTCGGCAGGGATCACTACGTAACCTTTCACTAGACACCCTAACTAGTTAGTGGCCGCGAGGTTTCAGCGGCAAGTGTGCATAGAGACCTCCTCCAAGAGGCACATGTGGTCGCGGCACTGTACACACCAAGGTAGGAGCAAAACTATACACCACGAGGCACCCCCTCTTGCGCCTTTCGGTAACCACTAACAAGCTAGAGACGTACTAGATACTTGATTAAGATCAGAGCCATGTGATTGTCATGGTTGTACTGTAAGTCCTGGGTTGCCGCTTTAAGATTCAGTCCTTATGGAGGGCAAACTAGAGCACCCAAAAAGGCCCAATGCTCAAGCCCCCTGATATCCATGTTGCTAGAAAGCATCATTATAATATTGATTCCATAATCATTAATCAATATTAATATTATACAGTTTGGTGATTGCAGACTAAGCAAACTACCCATACGCATAACCCCAGGGTAAACAAGAATACAAGATACAATAGTTCTAGGTAAAGTCCTTACGGGTTTATCATATTAGACACATGCACATGAAGAGGTGATTAAATAGTTATTAGGTAACAAGGGAACTCATGTTACACTTGCCTTCCAAAACACTTGCTGATGGTTCCACTTCTCAAAGATATACTCCTCATGTAGCTCCACTTCTAACGTCAGCAAACAATCGATACAAGCATCACAAGAGAACCTAAAAACAATACACCAAGCATTACAAAATAAGACTAAAAGGTTTTAAACACGTAAGGCTTGTAACTACGAACGTATGAGCGCATAAACAACAAAACAGAGCTACAGTTTAAAGAGGCATAGAAGCTCAAAGGTAGAAGATGGAAGGTATGATAAATGATAGGAATAGAATAGACATGATGTATGTGGTGTAACATGAAAGATTTAGAGAGTATAAGGATTTATAGATGAATGGCAAATGACGAGAGGACTGTATACAATGTGGATAGGACATTATGAAGTAAGCATACAAAGAATTAAGAGATAGATCAGATGACTATGCAAGCTTAATGAAAGGAAACTTATACATGGTAAGGGATACACAATAGTGGGATGATATGGTGAGATACTAACAAGAACATTTGTTTCCTGACATAGAACATGAAGACCCAAAAACAATGGTGGTGGTTGGCAAAGATTGAATTTGCCAACAATGATGAGATGATGGTTACATAGCGAAAAGTGAGGATGAACCTATAGCTTAGGTTTGACAACCTACATTAGAATATGATGATGACCATTTGGATTGGTAAATAGGACATTTTGGAACATATTTCGACCAGTGGCTGCAGCAGGGTGAATGCTTCATTAATGGGGAGCACGGCGAGACATCGGTGCACGCAGGTTGTGCACGGCAGTGGACAACAGGCTTATGATCACTGATAGCGTACTCTTATCAGCACATTCAACGATCCATGGTGTGGGGTCTCTGTGGACGGTATGAGTTATGTTCTAGCAAAAGGGAATGATGGTTTGGCCATCTATGAGCCAGGAAACACAAACATAGGATGGGTGGCATGGCTGATTTCTGGACAGCAGTTGTGGCAGTTGCCATGGCCTCAATATCTCGGCCACTGTGGCACTTATGGACAAGCCAACTTACAGAGGTATGTGCGAGTTCATGATACACAAGTGGGTAAAAGGATTTGACAAACGTAGTAGTGGATTTTCGGGAACACACTCGCCAATCGGCTGCAGCGCGGCTGCAGGGCAGCAAAGACAGCGAGCACAAGAAAAATGATATCTCTTTTATATTGAATCCTATTGCCACAAAATTTCTCAGAGGTGTGTGTAGGGATATGAAACATGCTGTGGTTGAAAGACACGATCAATGGAGCAATGGAACAACGGGAATACACATGCCAACCGGCAGGAATGTGTGGGTTCTCACATTGGGAAATTATAGCAGCTGATGATCAAGTTGATGGCAGCCAGTAGCAGAATGGTGACAATAGGGACACTGACGGTTGAGGCAACTTCAATTTGTCCTTGCAAAATATCATGCACAATATGAGAGATCAAGATATGGTTAAGAGGATCAAGAACAGATGATTCGCAGGAGAAAGAAAGTGGCAACCTTGCTGTTTGGTGTGGGTCAGCGGTAGCCGGTGGTGATGACATCGCTGCGAGGACAACGGGTCGACGAGGCAGTAGCAATTCTCCTTGGGGACGATCTGCGGCGTGTAAAGGAGATCAAGAGGGAGATGTGAGGGACAAAGGGTGTCATGTTGAAAGAGCAGCAGGGGAGGTACGAGATGTGGAGGGAGAGTAGAAGGCGTCCTGGCTGATGGGAGAATGGAGGAAGGGAAGGAGATGAGGAGTCCTTCTCTGGTGGTGGCGTGGGGGAGAGAAAGGAGGAGATGAGGGGATATTTATAGCTGTTGTTTGCTGCATGAGAGCATGCAAATGAGGAGAGAGTAAACCCAAGGAATAAAAGGGTGTTATCAAAGGAGAATTGAAGAGTGTCTGCTAGTTTGTGCGTGAAAGAGAGGAGAAAATATATGGCTGTTACTTCCTGCATGGATGCATGCAAATGAAGAGAGTAAAACCGATGGAGTAAATGGGTGCTATTGAAATCAGGTGTGATTCAAAGGAATCAAAGGAGAGCATTATTTGTAGCAGTTGTTTTGCATGGGAAGAGACTGGCGGCTCCTGTGTGTGTCGAGCATAAAAGAAATAAGGGAGAAGGGGTGATGCATGGCTATTTCATGAGCCACTTACTAATGCAATTAGAGAGTGGTAAGGGAGAGTAAGGAGGGGCTTGTGAAGGGATTTGAAGGAGAAGCATTTGCTGCAATTTCTGCATTGGATGAAATAAAGGAAGAGATAAGAGGTGCTGCAGTTGTTATGTGCATGTAAAGGAGTAAAGAAGTATTGCTACAACAGAAATAAATAGGGAGGTGTGACCATGGGAATCAAGAGAGGAAGAATGAGATGTGTGCTTCAGTTTTTGCATGAAGGAAGGAGAGAGGCGCCATAGAGATGAGATCGAAGGGAGATTTCTCCACATGAAAGAGACAAGTGAATTAAGGGGCTAAAGAGTTAAATTCTACCGTTATTTTACATGAAGGATAGGCATCATGAGGAAGAGAGAAAGAGACTCATGGCTGCCACTACATACAATTGATGAGATGAGATAAATCTATACTTGATGGAGTCAAGGAAATTAAGAGAGGAATTATGTTTGCATTAGGAAGGGAGAGGCGTGTGACAGCTTAGGGAGATGACTGGCCCTTCATCATTTGAGTTATTGCAGCAAATAAAAGGAATAAGGAGGAGTGAATAAGGGGTAATGGGTCTAGGGAATTTAGTGGAGAGCATTAGTTGGTGCTATTATTTTTTTATGAGAGAAAAGATGAGGGGCAGCATCTGGAAGGGGAGGGGCGACAAACCTTCCTGAAAAAGAGAGGAAAGAAGTCAGCCAGAAAGAATGGATGGCTGCATGAATGTGTGAATGTGGAAGCGCCCATTAGTGAGAAGATACTAGACGGGGCTTTTTATTTGTGTGATGAAAAAGAGAGAGATGAAGCCATTAATGAGAGAAAGAATTGGGCTACACATAGTTGACATGGAACAAGATCAATGGTGATAAGAATATAGGAACTTGTATTATGTTTGGTAGAGAATTATTAGTGAAACTCCACATTTTTTTTTGGAATGAAGTTGATCCTTGCAATAAGGTCCAAAGGGAGAAAGTAAACAATGATTGGTCACCCAACATATATTTAGGGTTTTAGAGATTGGAGATGATGTTTGGAAATATGAGATTTGGATCACACCCTAAGCGTATTTAGAAACATTTAAATTCATTTTTCAAATATAAACACTATGCAACGGCATGAATGCAACAAACCACTAAGTTGAATTGTAAAAAATTTTAGAAACCCATATTTTTCACTATCTGAAATATCTACAACATAACTAAAGTTGGAACATTTTATAAAATAATAAAATCTTTGGTTTTGTTTTTAGTGTTTTCTAAGTCACATTCCAAAGTAGGAATTTTGGGGTGTGACAGTAGTGGTAAGTTATCTGGACAAGGAATGAGTATAATGCAGCAAGGGTTTCATCACAACTCCTATACGTAATGCATCAATAGATATAACATAATCAAGTAAGCTTTTGAAATTAAAGTGGGAGACTTAAGATGCTCCAGGGCTTGCCTTTCACAAACGATGTAGGCTCGTGATTCGGGCACTCAATCTCCTCTTCGGGCTTCTCGTGTCAGGCTTGCTGGACCTCCACCTCCGGATTGATCTCTTGGCCCTCGGGGTTCGCCTGATTGAGGTCGAATGAAGCGGTCGTTTCCGGTGCACCTATTGCATGCATAATAAATAAGAAATGTGTGCATACTAGATAAGGATGAATGCTTGATAGCATAAGTAAAACTTCACTGGACACTCATTTACGGAGTATCTTTCATAACAAGATCACACAAGATGATTAATTACTTAGCAAGATTACCAAGTTAATCTACAAACAGCAATGACCAACATAACAGTGCAGCTCAAGGAATAAATCATAACTGGAGCTATACAGATCCAACAAATATGAATGAGGACATTCTGGAAAGCTTATGAAATTGTCTACAGTTCATCTTTAAACATCACAGCAAGATTCATAAGTTAAACAAGTCAATTAAACAAAGTTCCAGGTTCTGTCCAGAAAAACAGAAAGTACCTATTTCTGGAACCTAACTTGGAAGAGCCATAACTCTTAGACTATTGGACCAAATAATCCCAAATTTAAACCACAGCTAGTTCATAAAGTTTACAACAACTTTGATTTAGACAAGTCTTCCAGGAAACCAAGTTATCATCAAGCAAAAGTTAGATTACTCCCTTGCTGTCCAGGACAGTGATAAACCTTCAATTAATTATTTGATGACATAGCCAAAACATATTCAGTGCCAACCAAATGGCTTACAAGCACAAGACTACCCTAAGATTACCAGAACATCACCTGTTAACCACTAAACATTTAATAACATGGCATTTATTCATTTAATTCCATAAAAGGATATAATTACAAGATACCAGCAAAAGTGCTCCAAAAAATCTACAACAATTACAGAAGCACAAGCATAGCATCTTGACCTTACCACAAAATTTTCAAAACAATTGCACATGCCAAATTTAAGAGAAGCATTTAACATGTATCAAGGTGCTTATTTCATAAATTAAGAAACATGGATTAGATAGTGTCAAAAAACAGATTTCAGATTATTTACAAGTTACTATTACCAATGACCAGCTTGACACCAAAATAGAATACCATCATAAGCATAAATCATTTATTATGATTTAAATATGAAAACAAGCCATAGGATAAACATAAATTACATATCAGAGACACATTGCTCCAAAAATCATGAAATATTTATTATAGTATTCTCATACCACTCAGAGCATAGCATAAAATTTTCATAACAAAAGGAGCTGTATATCAAAAAGATATGAATTTACACATGAATAACAAGATTAAATCCTAATAATTATTTATCCCAGAAAACATGGTACATTTTATATTTTTGTTAAAAACTAGCCATTTCCAGGAACATCACAAAATTTATCTCACAATTTTTGGATGTCAGAAACTGGAGATATAATTTTTGCAAGAATGCTAGAAATATGGATTTGAATAAAAGAAAAGAAGGGAAACGATATGTCACTGACAGCGGGTCCCGCGTGTCAGGGTCGTCTTCCTTATGACCGAGACAACATTCACCGGCGATTTCTCCGCGACGGCGAGGTCTCCGGCGAAACCAAGGGCACCAACGTGATCCCCAGACCCTTGCGAACCGAGTGAACCCCTTTTCCCCACGGTGGAGCCACCGGAAATGGCTTGCCATCGACCATGGCGGCTCGGCGGAGGTGCTCGGCGTTACGCCGGAGCTCTCAGGCCGGTAAAGCGCGACCTAGGGTTTCCTACAGCACCACTGAACTACGGCGTAGCTTCCTAGGTAGGTGACTAGGCTTGAAACGGTGTGGAATGAGCTGGCCACGAGAGAGCCGAACTCCAGCGGAAACACGGCGGCGCTAGCGTCGTGTCCGGCGACGCTGAGTGTGGTAGAGCGTCCACCAAGTGGCGCAAACGTTCGCTAAGGACCTAAGCTACCTCTAGAACCCAACCAGAGAAGACGAGAGGCTCCGAGGAGCTCAGCATTGAGTTCACCGGAGAAGAAGGTCACGGCGACCAGATTTGGGGGAAGTCGGAAATGTCGGCTCACCGGAGGGTTTCATGGCGAGTTTGCGGTTGGAGGATGGAGAGCGGGTCACGGCAGAGCTGTGGGCGAGTTTTGGTGGGCAGCAATGCAGCGAGGAGCACGCTTGAGCTCGCCGAAGTGAGCTCGCGACGGTGAGCTCGCTGCGGCCGCGTTTCTGGCGAGAGAGCGAGAGGGAGGAGGAAATGGACGCGTCCACTGCGCCCGGGGCGTCGCCGTGGAGGTCATGCGTGCGTCTGGAGCTGACGAGCGGGGTCAGAGACGACGTATGGGCACCAAATGTCGCCATTGTTGTGTCGCCGGTCGGCCACGTCGACGAGCTCGGCTTCGATTCAGACATGGCGATGGTCGTCTGACAGAGCGACTTCGACAGCGATTATCTCCCAAACCAAAGTGAATTAGGAGATGGTGTAGTTGACAAAGTTAGATTACTAGCTGGGTTCTACAACATTGTCAACTGGAGCAAGAGCCAAATCGGCCTAGATTGAGAGATGTGAGGATTCCAAAATCGATCGAGCAAACTGCTGGCGCTTGGACTTAGCCAAATTTGGCTAAGTGCTAAAACAGCACCCAAAACTGCCTTGCAAGCACTGTTTGAGCATGATGTGATCATTTTCATGATATGGCCATAAAACAACTTTTGTTCCTTATAAAATTTTCTACAACTTTGCTGTATAAAGTTTTGACATGCAAACATTTTATGAAACACTTTTTAAAAGCCTAAGCAAAAGAGGTTTCTAGGGCTTATACAACGAAGTATGACGTAAGCACTTAATTTGGAGAAGTGATCAACATGAACATTGTTCCTAAGGTTGAGTTAGGCATAGATAAACTAATTAACAAGGCATAGCACACAAGCATGAGAATGGCACAAACAAACACAAGCATAGGAAGCATAATTAAGCAAGTTAAATCACATTTTTGCATAAAATGACATGACCCAAGGTAGATGATGATCATGACATGCTTAAGTGGATGATGATGCTCATGTTATGCATGTGATTGATGCAACCATAACACTGGGGTGTTACAAGAGGGCCAAGTACAAGAAAGACCAGAGGGCGATTGAAGCAATATCTAAACAAAATCCAAGTCCCACCATCAGGAAAGTTCCACATCAACCAAATTGGAGACAACATCAAAATAGAATGTATCAATATACATTCTTTAAGAGAGTCAGTTATGCAGCAATCTAAAATCAATCTAGACATTAAAGATAGGCTTGGTATTAATGATAAAACCTTGGAGGATATAAATGTTTTGATGGATAGTTTCTCATCTGCCATTAATGACCAACTTGAGTATAATAAAAAGATAGAAGCAAAGATAGAATAGTTGGCTGTTGTGTTGCCTATTGCAGCTAACCCTAGGCAGGTAAAGAATATCACTACAAGGAGAGGGAGTTCTACCAAAGATCCTCCCTATCCAAAAGGTACCAAAAGATCAGTGGCAATACCATCACATTACCAACAATGGTGGAAAAAGAGAACAACATCTCTGAAGACATTCTTCCAGAACCGGTCCAAGACCACAAGATGAGATAAGATTTTAAAGACACGAATTATCTACCATTTCCTCGTCGGAATAGAAGACCACAACAAATAGATGAGTAGTTTGGTAAGTTAATAGAGGTAATTCAAAAATTATATATCAATATACCTCTGCTGGATGCCTTATAGGTCCCTACATATGCCAAGTACATCAGAAACATTCTTAACAAGAAGAGACTACTGCCATCCACTAAAGTAATCAAGCTCACAGATGAGTGCAATGCGGCCATCCTCAATATGTTACCAGAAAAGAAAAAGAATCCAAGATGTATCACCCCAGTGTTATGGTTGCATCATTCACATGCATAACATGAGCATCATCATTTTCATAAGCATATCATGATCATCATTTCCTTGGGTCATGTCATTTTATGCTAGAATGTGATTTAACTTGCTTAAATATGCTTCCTATGCTTATGGTTGCTTGTGTCATGCTCATGTTTGTGTGCTATGCCTTGGTAATTAGTTCAATTATGCTCAACGCAACTTTTGGAACAATGTTCATGTTGATCACATCTCCAAATTAAGTACCTAAGTCATACTTTCTCTTATAGGCCCTAAAAACCTCTTTTGCTTAGGCTTTTAAAAAGTGTTTCATAAAATGTTTGCATGTCACAAGTTTCTACAGAAAAGTTGTAGCAAATTTTATAAGGAACAAAAGTTGTTTTATGGCCATCTCATGAAAATGACCACATCAAGCTCAAAAGTGACCCACAAGGCAGATTTGGGGCTGTTTCCAACACTTAGAAATTTTTCTAAGTCTGGGATCACACCAGTTTGGTCGAGGGTGATTTGATTAGCTTCCAGTTTGAAATCTAGGCCGAATCAAGTCTTGATCTTGTAAGCAAAGTTGAAGTCCTCATGTAGCTCTACAGCATGGAGCAATTAGCCAGCAAAATCATCGATCGGTTTAGGAGTTAATCGAAGTCCAAAATCGAGTTTCAGTCGGCTCTGAAACTGGTTGGAGGCAGCGTCAGTAGAGGGGGAGCTCGTCGGTGACGCCGCGTGTCTGGACTCGTGGCGTCCGTACGTCGCCGTTGGTCCCGCTTGTCAACTCCTAGCGTGTCCTACAGGTCGCCACGACGCCCCCGGTCGCGTGGACAGCGCCATTTCCACTCTGGTTCACCCTCTCTCGCGCTCGTCGTCTTCTCCGTGTCGCCACCGCTGCTTCAGCGAGCTCGCGCGCTCGCGTCTCGGCACCTCCAGCCGAGCAACTCCGCCCAGTGCTCCGCTAGCTTCCCCGCTTCACCGTCGTCGTGTTGGCTGCGGCTGCCGAGCCTCGGTAAGCCCGCATTGTCCTCTCCGTCGCGAGCTTACCTCGCCGGAGCTCCACCGTGGTCACCGGTGTCATGGCCAGGGCTCTGTAGTCCACCTTTCTTTCTCGTTCTTGTCCCAAAAGCTCCGCTGGGTCGTGTTGGTGCTCGTCGAGATCTTCTTTCGCCCGGTCTCCGACCAGAGACGCCGACGGTCAGCCGCACACCACCGCCGTGCCGCCATTCGCGAGGGCGAGGTCCCTAGGGTGCAGTAGAGTTAGGGTTTCTGGTACCAATCGTCGCGGAGTAGAGTGAGGAGCACGATGGTGCTCTTGGCCGTCGCCGAGACCTCGCCATCGACGAGATCTCCGGCGGTCAAGTCTCGCCTCTGCTCTCGGGTCACTGACGTGTGGGGTCCGTTGACCTGCGGGGTCCCCTGTTAGTCTCTCTTTCTCCTTTGTTTGAAAATATGGTTTGTGCTGTTTTTGCAAAAATTATATCTCTAGTTCCTGTGATCCACAAATTTTGAAATAAATTTTGTGATGATCCTTGAGATGGCTAGTTTTTAATAAAAATATTTTATGCCCCATGTTTTCTGGGAAAAATAATTGTTATTATTTAATCTTGTTATTTAGGTGTAAATTCATATCTGTTGATATAGTGCTCCTTTTATTGTGAAATTTTTATGCTATGCTCTGAGTGGTATGAGAATGCTATGATAAATATTTCATGATTTTTGGAGTACTGTATCTATGATATGAAATTTATGTTGATGCTATGGCTTGTGTTCATGTTTAAATCATAATAAATGTTTGATGCTTATGCTGGTGTTCTACTTTGGTGTCAAACTTGTTCATAGTAATAGTAACATGTAAATAATCTGAAATCACTATCTAAGCCATGTTTCTTAATTTTTGAAATAAGCACCTTGTTACATGTTAAATATTTATCTTAAGTTTGGCATGTGCAATTGTTCTGCCAATTTTATGGTAATGTCAAAATGCTATACTTGTGCTTCTGTAATATTTGTAGATTTTTCTGAGCACTTTTACTGGTATCTTGTATTTATGTTCTTTTATGGAATTAAATTAATAAATGCCATATTATTGAATATCTAGAGGTCAACATGTGATGTTCTGGTAATCTTAGGCTATGCTTGTGCTGGTAAGCCAATTGGTTGGCACTAAATATGTTTTGGCTATGTCATCAAATAATTAATTAAAGGTTCATAAGCTGTTCTGGACAGCAAGGAAGTAATCTGACTTTTGCTTGTTGATAACTTAGTTTTCTGGAAGACTTGTCTAAATCAAAGATGTTGTAAATTTTATGAACTAGCTATGGTTTAAATTTGGGATCATTTCGTCCAATAGTTTAAAAGTTATAGCTCTTCCAAGTTGAGTTCCAGAAATAGGTGTTCTCTATTTTTCTGGGACAGAACCTGGAACTTTGTTTAATTGACCTGTTTAACTTGTGAATCTTGCTCTGATGTCTAAAGATGAAATGTAGACAATTTCATAAGCTATCCAGAATGTCCTCATTCATGTTTGTTGGATCTGTAAAGCATTAGTTATGATTTGTTTATTGAGCTGTACTGTTATTTGATTATTGTTGTTTATGGTTTGACTTGCTAAGTCTTGTTAAGTTAGTTAGTTATTTCGTGTGAGCTTGTCTGAGAGTCACTCCGTAAATGAGTGTCCAGTGAAGTTCTGATTATGTTACCAAGCATTCATCCTCATCTAGTATGCACACATGTCTTACTCATCGTGCATGCAATAGGTGCACCGGAAACGACAGCTTCGTTCGAGCTCCATCAAGCAAACCCCGAAGGCCAGGAGATCAGTCCGGAAGTGGAGGTCCAGCCAGCCGGACAAGTGGAGCCCGAAGAGGAGATCGAGTGCTCTAATCACAAGCCAGCCTCGTTCGTGAAAGGCAAGCCCCGGAGCATCTTAAGTCTCCCACTTTAATTTCAAAAGCAATCTTGATTATGTTAATCTATTGATGCATTACGTATAGGAGTTGTGATGAAACCCTTGCTGCATTATACTCGCTCCTTATCCAGATATCTATCACTACCTGGTTGTAGAGTCAGGATCGAGTAGCAGCTTAGCTATGCTTTAATCGGTAGAAGTCGGGTGATATCCTGTCACCTGCGCGAAATAGGGTTGTGTCGGATCACGATTGACTATATGTGCTATCATGGAAAGAACCTGATTACAATGACTTAAGCCAGGTGGAGTTTTGCAAGGTTGTAGTAACTCCGTCTGTGGCAGCTAAGGACCGATCGTTGTACGTCCTCTTGTCATGTTGAACGCATGCCTGACACTTAGTTGGCCGGATAACTTGTTCCGACCGCGAAGCCTAGTAGTATGACTCAGGCCGGAAGACCGGCAAGTATAAAGCGTGCACTACCAGAGGAAGTGCGGTGTGCGGGGGACCATTGGCGTAAGACCAAAGGCAGGTGAGTAAAAAGTCCTGATCTCCCGAGCAGAGTGGTAGCCCTAGGAGTGCGGCGCTGATCGGAGCCGCGATTCCTGAGTCGTACCATAGGTGACTCGTTTGCTCTCTGACGGAGGATGCTTGGGTGAGTGCTAGGAATAACTCTCCAGCTGGATAGGAATCGATTCGAATCGCCGTCTCTCCCGGATAGTGAGAACTTGACAGAGCAGCGGCAAACGTAACATTCACTAAATACAATGGTTCTTGATGATGATGTTGATGATAGCAAGGAAGAACTTATGATGAACTTGATATGGTTATTATTTGTAACACCCTAGGTGTTAAGCATGCACTTAGCCTTGGCAAAGCAATGCATAAGCATCCTCATCAATCATAAGCATCATGAGCATGTCATTCTCTTCAAGTATGATTTTATGTGCATCATTTCATGAGTTTTAAACATGTTAAAATGTGATGCTTGCTTTAAAAATTGTGAAATAGTCAAACTAGGTTGGTTTATGTGTAAGAAGAATTAAGAACATTTTTGTGCAATTTTTGGAGCTATGGAATTTGAGAAATGGAATTTATACAAAAATATCCAAAAAGAATTTATTTAAAACCTAGAACTGAGTTTTAACTTGTAATTCAAATTCTGTTTGGAATTTGGTCTTGCTTGTTAAGGCAAAGCTGTAGAGTTTTTGTTTTGGAACAACTTTGTTTTTGGGAGCAAGAGGTGAAAATGATTTTAAATTGGTCCAAATGAATTTAGAAAGAATTTGAGAAAAGAATTTCGAAAAAAAAAGAGAAATGGGGCAGGCGCTGCAGGGCCGACCCACCTCCCTTCTGGCCCAGCTGGGCAGCGCGGCCCGCTCCCCCTCCTCTCTCTCCCGCGTGCGCGGCGCCCGCCTTGCTCCACCCGGCGCCGGCCACGTGGCGGCCGTACGCCGGCGTTGGGCGCGCCGCGGCCGGCCTCCAACCCCCCCTGGTCGGGACGCCGGCGCAGGCTCCCAGGCCACTCCCTCCATTCTGTCTCCCCCGCGCCCTCCTTCTCCTTCCTCCTCCGCTCGCACCGCGCAGCAGCAGCCGCTCCTCCGCGCGCCATTGCCGGAGAGAGCTCCGCCGCTCGTCGCCGGCCACACCAGAGCCTCAAGCTCGACGCCGAGAGCACCAGGGCACTCGCCGTCGCTAGGGTAAGCTCGTGCGAACGTTCTACCGAGGTGAGAGTCCGTCGAGCGCCGTGAATCGCTCGCCGGAGTCACCCCGAGCTCGCCGGAGTACTCCGCCGCGACGGATCTAGCGTTTTCGTGCCTCTTTTCGCTCGTTCTCTGTTGCGCTAGGTCGGTAGGAAGGTGAGGAAGCTCGGAGAGGCGTTTGCGCACGCTCTACCGCGCCGGAGCAGCCTGGCCACGGCGAGCAGCGCCGCCGTGCCGCCATGCATGCTCGCCGGAGGTGTTCCGGCCGTCCTCTGGTCGATCCAAGGGTACCGCTGGGTGCGTCTTGCTGCGGGGAGCACGTTGGTGCTCACCCCATGGCCGGAGACCTCACCGCCGGCGAGATCCGCTCGTCGGAGGTGAGCTCCCTCTCGGTCTCGCTGACTGGTGGGGTCGGGGACCCACTGTCAGTCGCAGGGGTACCCCGGTGGGTGTAGATCTGGGTGTGCGTAGCATTTTTCGTCGGTTTTCTTGAAAAAGTGTTTTCCAGAAATTGATTTAAAGTTTGTAAAATCTATATCTTGAGTTCTACAGCTCCAAATTGAATGAAATAAATTTGGGTGTGCTCTATATTTCCAGATCTACAGTTTGATGTAATTGCATGTCATGTTGGAGTAACTTTTCTGTGTGAATATATTTTATCCATGATTTTGTTAAACTTGGAAAATGCATAGTAAATAAAATATGGCTCAAAAAAATGTGAAACTTGATTTGTTGGCTTTGCATGTGTGTTTGCTCACTGGAAAAAAGTGGGTACATATTATTTGGTGTATAAATGAATTTATGGTAATTTAAATGCTTGCATGGCAGTGATTTATGATTTTTAATAATTAATTGGGTCATGCAATAAATCTGGAAAATTTTGTGGGTGTTTCTTATGATATTATGCAAATTGTAAAAATATGAAATCTATTGTTTAACACTTGTATCCCAGTAGAGTGATTTTACTTGCCTTATTAATTAATCTTGTAATTTTTTTTGTGGCTCAAAATAAGTATCCAAAAATCATGAATAATTTACAGTAGACTTTATGCTTAGCTGGTAGTCTCCTGTAATTTTTGTGGAATTTATTGATGAACAGAATTGCATTTGATTTTTAATGGGCTTAGAAATGAATAAAGAAAACTATGAAGGGTGTATATATATAGGTTGAATGGAATAAGTTGGGTTTGGTGTATCTTTGAAGCATCATGGGGGTTGCTGGTTGCATTTGAAAAATATCTGTAGAAGAGAATGCAACAGATGCTTAATTTAGTTATTGTTCCCGGATGATGTTGACTACCTTGTAATAAGCATGACCAAGTGCATCACCTATGCATCATAACATGACTCCTTTGACACTCTCTCTTACAAGCATCCACTCGGGCATCTCACACTCCACTCATGAGCATATATGCATCATACAGGCTCGCAGGAGAACGAAGTGGGACCCGAGGAACCCGAGGAGATACAGGAGCAGGAACCTCCGGAAGCACAGGAACCCGGAGAGGAATTGCAAGAGTGTCCGGATCACCGACCCAGCACGTTTGAGAAAGGCAAGCCCCGGAGCATTCTAAGTCTCCCTATTCTCGCTAACTTATATAAAGTGCTATACTTGTTCTACTATAGTGCATATTAAGTGATAGGAGTTGCCTGATACCGTTGCTGCATGAGTACTCCTTGTTATTCCTACTCATTCAACTACCTTGTCCTATGTAGATAGGCACGGAGTCTATGCTTAGCTTGCTTAGTTCGGTAGAAGTCGGGTGATTCCTTGTCACCTGCGAGACATAGGTGGATACCTGCTTGTTTAAGCATTGGTTGCTCGGGGAAAAGCATAACCAAGTGTGGAATGAATTTGGAGACCGGGCAGGGTCTTATGGTGGGTTGACCATGGTGCCCCTGCCTGTGTCGATTAAGGACCGATCGTTGACGGCCCTCTTGTCATGTTGAACGCATGCCCCACACTTAGCTGGAAGGATAAGTCGTTCCGACCGCGAAGCCTGAACACTATCCGGGCCGGGAATCGAGCCGCCATGCGTTGTATTGGTGGTGGTTAAGGAGAACGACGAGGGTGCGGCGCGCAACCTTGGTATACCTTGGATACCTCGGTCGCCGGAACGGTCCTCGGGTACTGGCGGTGCCTGCCGAACCCGCGAATTGGTCCTGGATAGTGTAATACGGTGATCTGTAGCTCACTTGATCAGTGAGTGTGGTTTGTGTGGGGAATACCTCGCCAGCTGGTTAGAAATCGATTCGAATCGCCATCGCTCCTGGATAGTGAGCACTTGACATGAGCTTCGTCCTCGTAGTAAGGACTATGGAACACTCGGGTTATAATGATGAATGGTTTAAGAAATGCTATGATGAGGTACTATCATAGTCTCATACTTGCTTGTAATAGCACAGGAGCAAACCTAGATAATAGGTAATGATACTTTCAACTTGAGCAGATTAAAAGAAGAAAAGATTTATGTAGGTTAGGGTAATAAAACCTTGCGGTCTTTGCAAAATGGTTGTCAGCTACCCCACTAAATAGCCTTCATGATCCTTGATGAGTCTTTATTTTAAGTTTATGGCGGGTAAGTCTAGCTGAGTACCTTCTCGTACTCAGGGTTCTATTCCCATGTTGTTTTGCAGATGGTCACATGTACTATGGTTATTGCATCCTCTGTCTGTACCCAGCTATGGGTGATGACTAGACCAAGGGCGATGGTCACTCTGTCTCTTCCTTTGCTTTTGTGGGAATGACCAAACTATGGCACGGTATCAGACTTATCGTGTGTGTTATAATTTCGAACTATGAAGCTTCCGCTACTTGAAGAACTTGGTTTGTAATAACTTAAGTACTCCGATGTGTTTCATGAATGTTGAAATCTGAATGTACTTATGGATGGCGGCCGCTAAACTTATTACGATCTTGGCTGTATGCGATGTGTGGTTTGAAATCCTTCGAGATTTCACGGACTACCGGGATTATATGGGCTTAAGCGTGATGGTTCGACTATGCAAATGGTCACTATTAGGCTTAATCTCTTATAATTTGGTCGGTTCTGTTACATTATTGCTTGTAATAATCAAGTGAAGTGCTTAGTCTAGGTGCTAATCTAGTGGTAGGCTAATGATAATTAATATGATGCGTTTACAAATGGTGTAGTATCTACTTAAGCTTTTGGCAAATGTTGAGTCAAGCCAGCTACACTTTATACTTAGCCTTGCATGATCCTTGGTGTCTTTTATGTTTTACTAGACGGGTAAGTCTAGGTGAGTACATCCTCGTACTTACGGTTTATTCCCACCTGTTGCAGATGATATCTTTTATGATGGCTTCTGCAAGACCTGTCTCCATCCCGCTGGGGATGAGGACTAAACCGTTGGGCACGGTTCTCTAACGACTTCGCACCTTGTTGCTTTTGACGGATGGCATGAGACTCTGGCAATAATAAGAATTTTGGAATGTGTGTTGTAAACTATTTTGCTTCCGCTACTGTGAACTTGTGTTGTAATAACTAAGTAACTCCGATGTGGTGCCGCTTCGACGGCAATGAATGACTATGTAACATTCGCTGTGTTATGTTGAACTATTACGATCTTGGTTTGTTGCAAGTTGGTTTGAAGTCCTTCGTGATTTCAGTTGACTACCGGGATTATATGGGCTCAAGTCTAGAAACTTGATCGTTAGTTGATCATTTCTACACTTGAACTCTTATAATTTGGTCGGTTCTATGACAACTGGTATCAGAGCAAGTTCAGCATTATAAATGCAGCGTTTGTGTATTTAAAAACAAAAGAGTGTTTAAATAAAACTGTGAAAATCAATACTTGAGTTATGCCAGTGGGCGAATCCTCCTTGCCCATAAAAGGACTCTAGGTGGCTATTTAAGTAGTGACTTGGGGGATTTTATTTATGCATCTCCGGCAGTACTCAGGTATGGATGTGTGATGACCGCACTATGCTACCCTGTGGTCTAATGGTAGAGGTTGCCTTCATATGTGAATTAGCCACATATGTCGCTAGATTTAAATTATGCAACATCGCACCTACGCTCTGGTAAGTGTGAGCTGTGAGAGCATGATCCTCCAAACGGCGGTCTAGGGGAGTGTTCGCGGTGGTTTTCTAGAGTGGTTACATGTCAAACCATGCCGCAAAAGACACTTAATTGGGGAGTACTTAATTTCTCGGGTAGCTGTGGTGTCATTGTTTGTGCATGTGGGCATGTATAAGCAATGTGCACTTAGTTTACTGCTTTCTTGAGTGAAATATTGGGAATTGTTGGGCTGCAATGAAGTTTTCTGCATGTACTCTAATAGCGCACGTGTAAATCGTTAGTTACCGTATTGAGAAATGAATGTATGCCACCGTATATCCGATAGAATATTCTTTTCTAAGATTGTGAGGACGTACGGTTCGCGCATGCATCATGTCGCATTCATACATACATTCTGTCTACTCCTTCCCTTACAAAATCGTTTCTTTTAAGTTAATAAATGTTGCTTAAAATTAATCCTCTCTTACCCACGGTTATTCCTTTCCACAGATGGACGTGCCCGCTGTAACAGAACCGTCCAATTTATAAGAATTCAAGTGAATTAGCGGCCACGGAAGCAGTCAAGCCAATGGACTTGAACCCATATAAACCCGGTAGTCCGACGAAATCTCAAAAGACCTCGATTCAACCAACATACAACCAAGATCGTACATGATCAAGCATGGCCATCATAGATTACATACATTCATCACAGAACATAGTTTTACAACACATCAGAGTTTAAACAAAGTTATTACAAACCAGTTTAGTAGCGGAAGCAAGTAGTTTGAAACATCACACACTCAGTTTAATGTACATGCCAGTTCCATAGTCATCCCAACAAAAGCACAACTGAAGATAAAGGATGTGATCACGCCCATGATCTATTCATCGTCTGCAGCCGGATGATGACAGTTAGCACAGCCGTGATAAACGACATCATCTGCAACAAGGGTAAATAAAACCCTGGGTACGAGAATGTACTCAGTTAGACTTACCCGTCATAAACCAAAAATAAAGTGACACCAAGGAGTATGCAAGGCTGATCTTTGTGGACTGGTTTGACTCATATTTTTGCATAAAAAGCTTTAGTTGTAAGTAACCCATTTAATATTTCAGCAGCAGGTTCATTACTTTAACAACTATCCACTAGATTAGCACCTGTTCTAAGCATACACTTGAGTATTTAAGCATCACAATAATAACCATATCCAGATTATCACATAGCTATCAACATTCTCATCATAACCATTAAGTTTATTTAGTGAGTTCTACGTTGCCGCTGCTCGAGTCAAGTTCTCACTATCCGGGAGAGACGGCGATTCGAATCGATTCCTATCCAGCTGGAGGAGTATTCCTAACACTCACCCAAGCATACTTCATGACGGCAGCTCGGATCACCTTTAGCACAACTCCGGACCAAGTCGCGGGTCCGTCCAGCACCGCACCCCCAGGGACCGCCAATCTGCCAGGGTCAGGACTCTAACCTGACACCTCGGTCTTACGCCATTGACTCCCCGCACATACGTACTACCAACCAGGGTGCGCACTCATATAGAACAGGGTATCCGGCCTGAGCAGCACTCGTAGGCTTCGCGGTCGGAACGACTTATCCAGCCAACTAAGTGTTAGGCATGCGTTCAACATGACATGAGGACGTATAGCGAATCGGTCCTTAACCGACACAGACGGGGATAGATTCACACCCAAGACCTCCATGCCTTGTTGCTGCACTACCGTCATCCTGTCCGGTCTCAAATTCATTATTAACACATGGTTATTTCCATGATAGTAAATATAGGCAACCGTGATCAGCATCCACCTATCTCTCGCAGGTGATAGGAAATCACCTGGCTTCTACCGAACTAAGCATGGCTAAGCATCATTTCGATCCTGGACCTACTTAGGTAAGGTATGAGGTGGACAAGGTAGTTAATTATGTAGCAAGGGTGTCACATCAACGCCTAACACTTAATGCAACAATACATAACCATAGTCAATTGATAGTTGGACATGATAACAAAAATAGTAGGAGGCTTATAGTGCTCCGGGGCTTGCCTTCAACGTAGGTGGACGGGCGGTGGTCGGGACACTCCAGCAGATCCTCTTCCTCAGCTCCTTGAGGTGGCTCCCCTTGCTGTTCCTCCAGCTCGGGCAGCTCGTACTCCAAGACCGTCACTTCTTTGGGTACACCTATGTATGCATGACAAGGTGATAAACATAGGGAATACACATAAGATGCAATATGTCATGATGCTGAGCTAAGGAACACATAGCAAGGTATAAACATGAGCACAAGCTCCTAAAATTAAGTGAATCACAGATTGACAAGTAAGTGCATACTTCTTCTCTGGTAGAGAAGCTAACTAGACAAGCTAATCAACCTTAGCTACTCACACTTAGCCACTGGTGTCATGGGCAGATTAACTAGTCAAAAGTTTCAGTCATAACTTAAGTACAAGTTGTCCAAACTAAGCAAGTCGATACTTTCTAGAAAGCTTAACAAATTGTCTACAGTTCACTTGTACACATCCCAGAAGGATTCCCAATGAAAACAGGTTGAAACAGACAAAGTGTGCTGGCTGTCCTGGAAAATCCAGAGAGCAAGCACTTCGCAGCAGCTAATTATAACATTCATAGCTTTTAAACTACTCAGCCAAATATCATGAAACTTGGACACGAAGTAGATAAGTAAGTTAGCTACAAGTTTGTTATAGACAAGTTTTCCAGAAAACCTCAACTTCAAGTAGTTCTTAAACAATTGCTATCAGCTACACAGAAATGCTCTAGGAAAGACATAATTAGCAAAAATAATATTTTACACATATTAAGAATGCAACATTGGTTCAAGCCAAAAGCACCAGTAGATAGAACATGTCTAAGAATCACCAGAAAACATCATAGTAAGGGTTAAACTCATTTCTACCATCACCTTTTCTATTTATTTAATTATTAAGATGATTTAATGAGCATATATCACAAGTGCTCCAAAAATTCTAAGAAAATTACAGCAAGCTATTTAGACTACCACCAGTTCACTATAAAAATTTCAGGGCACTTGCACATGCATAATGTGAGATACAAAAATAACAAGCTAGCAATGGCTCTAAAGGCATAAATGTGAAACCTTATTAAACAGTGTCAAACAACAGATTTTAGATTTTTCCTAGCTTTGTTTACACATGAGTACAACACTCAGCAAATTTCACCATAAAAGGAGTTATAATCTATTTACTAAACATACTACAAGAATATCCTATTTAAACAAGAAATATTTATAACATCACTAACAGACATCCAAAAATCATGATAAATTTATCAGAGCTTATTCATGTCATAAGTGACAACACCCTAAATTTGCATGGCCATCAGATTCACAGATCTCAAGATATAATTACCTCCTATTTAATCAAGATTAAATCATATCTATTTATTTCTGCAAAAACATGGCATGTTTCATATTTTTAATAAAAACTAGATTAACACAGGAACCTAGCGAAATTGGAATCACTCCATTTGGATCTGAAAAACTCGAGTTATGAATTTTTCAAAAACATCACAAGATCTGCTAGACAATGAACCAGAGTGTGAGAGAGAGAGAGACTGACAAGGGGACCCACTGGTCAGCGGGACCCGCTCGACAGTGACACAGAGACAGGGTAGAGCTCGTCGCCGGCGAAACTCGACGACGGCGAGGTCCCGGTCGAATCCAGGGGCACCATCGTGACCCTCTCACCAAGGCGGACCTGCCGAGGTGCGAAACCCTAACTCTACCGAGCTCTAGGGGGCTCGCCGGCGTGAATGGCGGCTCGGCGGTGCTGCGGGCGATACGCCAGCGTGTACAGCCTATGTCGTCCCAGTTGGGGTTCACGCCGAGCATCAGCGAGTCAAGGGGAAGCTCTATGAACAAGAATGAGAAGAAATGGTGGAGTGGAGAGGCCTGGCCATGTCGCCGGTGAGCTCGGGCGGAACTCCGGCGAGGAAGAACGGCTCAGAGCTCGTCAATGCCGCCTTACCCATGCTCGACAGTGGCCAAGGAGGTGACGCCGTGGTAGAGGAGGCTCTGGCGAGGCATTTGGCTGGCTGGCTTGCCCGGAGACGGCGAGGAAAGCTCTGGCGAAGCTGCCTATTTGAGGCGGAGCTCGGCGAGGCAAAATGGAGAAGGGAGAGAGCGCTGGGGAGGCGAAATGAGGACGGCTGGCGCTCGGGGCGGCGTCGTGGCGTCCAAGCGGAGATGCTGGGGCTGACAGGCTGGGTCGCCATCGACGTACGGCCACCACGGGTCGTCCACGCGTTGGCCGGCCGGCGACTAACGAAACTGAATCGCGCGATTCAGTCGTCGTCGGCCGTGTCTGAACCTTGATCTTCGTCGACGTTTTACTCGCGTTTTACTCGATGGTTTTGGCTCAAATTTGTTCCTCTGGGTAGAGCTACATGAGATCTACAGGTTTGCTTACAGGATCAAAGTCTAATTCGGTCTAGATTTCAAACCACAAGGTCCCCAAGTACCCTATGTTGAAACTGCCGAATTCCAGACTTAGCCAAATTCGGCTAAGTGTGGAAACAGCAGTGATTTGTGGATTTTGAGTAAATTTTGAATGTGTTCCAAGCATTTTCATAAAAAGTCATCAACATAACTTTTGTAGCTTATGAAATGTACTACAACTTTGTTTTAGATGTCATTTACATGCATGGTCTCCAACATCAATTTCATAAAACATCTTTGAAAATAGGTCTAAGGGGTCAATTTGGTCAACCTAGGGCTAACCATGACTTAGGGGTATTTTTGGACAAAACCTCCAACATAAACTTTGTTCAAAATGTTAATCTAAACATGATTAAAGTATTTTGGAAGACAATGTGCACTTATATGAATTGGTCCCATTATTATCATTCATATCAAGTCACACAAGCAATTCAATCATACATGGTATACATAAGATGACATGTGATCATGATGGATGCTTATGAATGAGCATGATGATGATTATGTTGATGCAATGCTCATGGTTAACATGCAAGCTAACACTAGGAGTGTTACAGCCCTCCCCCCTTACAAAAATCTCGTTCCGAGATTTGAAAGACGTAACATTTTTCATAGAATGAGGGGTAAGTTACTTGTAAGTAGTCTTCCCTTTCCCAAGTGGCATCTCTCTCACTTTGACGGTTCCACAAGATCCTAAAAAGTTTAATCACACTTCCACAAGTAACTCTTTCCTTGACATCAAGAACTTGCACAGGCTTCTCTTCATAGGATAGATCGGATTGCAACTTAAGATCTCTTGTTTGAACTCTGTCTTCAGGCACACGAAGACACTTCTTGAGTTGAGATACATGGAATATAGGGAAGATAGTTCTCATTTCTGGAGGTAGCTGCACCTTGTAAGCCACTTTGCCACTTTTCTCAATAATTCTATAGGGACCCACATACCTAGGAGCTAGCTTTCTTTTTACACCAAAGCGGTTTACTCATTTGATGGGTGATACCTTTAGGAACACAAAGTCACCTACTCAAACTCAAGAGGTCTCCTTCTTTAGTCGGCATAGCTTTTCTGTCTAGCTTGGGCGGCTTCCATGTGTTTCTGGATAATGAGAACTTGCTTTTCGGCTTCTTTGACAAAGTCAATTCCGTAGTACCTCCTTTCACCAGATTCGACCCAGTTTAGAGGAGTTCTACACTTGCAGCCATATAAAGCTTCGAAAGGAGCCATTTGAATACTTTCTTGATAACTACTATTGTAGGAGAATTCAGCTAAGGGTAGCCACTTCTCCCATGCGCCCTTGGAAGAGATGACACATGCCCTCAACATATCCTCTAAAATTTGATTCACACGCTCAGTCTGACCGGTGGTTTGATGGTGGTAGGCTGAACTGCGAACCAACTTTGTACCAATGAGTGAATGCAAATGCTCCCAAAAGCGGGCAGTGAACTGAGGACCTCTATCAGAAATAATAGTGCGAGGCACTCCGTGCAATCTAACAATCTGAGAGAAGTACAACTCAGCATAGTCAGATGGTCGGTAGGTAGAATGTACGGGAATGAAATGAGCTGACTTGGTCAAGCGGTCAATAATAACCCAAATAGAGTTGTGTCCCTTTTGAGTAGGGGGAAGTCCAACAATGAAATCCATGCTGATTTCTTCCCACTTCCAACCCGAAATCAACAAGGGTTGCAATGAACCTGCAGGCTTAAGGTGAACTGCCTTTACCCTGCAGCAAGTGTCACACCTAGCAACATAAGCTGCTATCTCCTTCATCTTGGTCCACCAGAAACGAGGTTTCAAGTCTTGGTACATTTTCCTACTACCAGGATGAATGGACAACTTGGAAGAATGAGCTTCATCTAGAATTTTGTTGCGTAGGTCACGGTCTTTGGGGACGACAAGTCGTTCGTCAAACTACAGTACACCTTTCTCATCTACCCTGAAATGCTTGGTGTCTTGCTCCTTCATCTTTCTCTTGATATGGAAGATACCAGGGTCAGTCTTTTGGAGCTCTATAATTTGACTCTCTAATGAGCAACTGACTACAATGTTGTGCAGGACCACAAGGTGCAATAAGTTGAAACCTTCCTCCAGGAGAGGTCCAACATGTTGTTTGCGGCTAAGAGCGTCGGCTACAACATTAGCTTTGCCTAGATGATAGTGTACCTCCAGGTTATAATCCTTTATTAATTCCAACCATCTTCTTTGTCTCATGTTTAACTCGGGGTGAGTTAATATATATTTGAGGCTCTTATGGTCCGTATAAATGTGACATAGATTACCCAACAGATAATGCATCCAGAGTTTCAATGCGTGTACAACTGCTGCTAACTTTAGATCATGGGTCGGGTAGTTAGCTTCATGCTTCCTCAGCTGCCGAGAGGTGTAGGCAATGATGCGGCCTTCTTGCATAAGTACACACCCTAGGCCAGTGCCAGATGCATCACAAAAGACATCAAATGGCTTTTCAATGTCAGGCTGTGCCAAAACAGGAGCGGTGGTCAGCAAATGACGTAAAACAGTGAAAGCGACTTCACACTCTTGAGACCATACAAATTTCACATCTTTTTGCGGTAGCTTGGTCATAGGCTTGGCTATCTTGGAGAAGTCTGGAATAAAACGACGATAATATCCTGCTAGACCGAGAAAACTCCGAACCTCATGTACTGAAGTCGGGGCCTTCCAGTCTAGAACCTCCTGCACCTTTGTCGGGTCAACAGAAATACCGTCTTCAGATAAAGTATGGCCTAGGAAAGGCACTTTCTTCAGCCAAAACTCACACTTGCTGAACTTGGCATAAAGCTGATGTTCTTGCAATCTAGTGAGCACAATCTGAAGGTGCTTCTCATGGACTTGGGCATTTTAATATGTCATCGATGAACACTACCACAAACTTATCCAGTTCAGGCATGAACACCAAATTCATCAGGTACATGAAATGAGCAGGGGCATTAGTCAGACCAAAGGACATGACTAGATACTCATACAACCCATACCTGGTAGAGAAAGCCGTTTTAGGAATGTCTTTGGGTCAGATCTTGATTTGATGATACCCGGACCTCAGATCAATCTTCGAGAATACCTTAGCCTTAGCTAGTTGATCAAATAGAATATCAATGCGAGGCAGAGGATACTTGTTTTTGAACGTCACGACTTTCAGCGGACGATAGTCTACACACATACGTAGCGACTTGTCCTTCTTTTTGACAAACAGAGCCGGACAACCCCATGGAGAAGAACTAGGCCGAATAAGACCTTTCTCTAGGAGTTCTTGCAATTGCTTCTTCTATTCTGCCAACTCATTGGGTGGCATTCGATATGGCCTTCTAGAGATAGGTGCAGTACCCGGAATTAAGTCAATTTTAAACTCTATGTCTCTGTCCGGAGGCAACCCGGGCAGATCCTCTGGAAAGACATCCGGAAACTCACACACTACTGGAATCTCTACCACCATGAGTGGTCTAATAGCATTAGCAGCGTGACGGATGTCGTCGCTTCTAGGCAGTTGAACTAAGAAAGCTTCTTTACTATCAGGCTCCCTCAACATGATTACCCTGGTTGAGGTGTCTATTAGCACTCCATGGTCACTCATCCATTTCATTCCTAGGATAACATCTATTCCCAAGCCCGGCAAGATTACAAGATTTCCTGAATAGCTATGCCCTTCAATGGCAATATGTACATCCCTCACTAATTGATTTGTAGAGATCTGATTACCAGCAGCACAATGCAAAATTTTCCACTGTCAAGATCAACTACATGTTGCCCATGCTTAGATGTGAATGCCTAACTCATAAATGAATGCGAAGCTCCAGAATCAAACAATACAACTGCAGGCTGTTGATTGACAAGAAACATACCAGCCATGACTACTTCACCTTCGGGGATTTCTTCAATGGTGGTATAGTGCACCCGGCCAGTACGGTTATTACCCCTAGCTGCAGAATTCCTCTTTGGATAAGGGCAATCCCTCGCCAAGTGACCAACTTGTTTGCGGTTAAAGCAAGGACAGTTATCAGGGGGAGTCTTGGGACCTACTTGACCTGTAGCACCCCTAGGAAGAGCGACTGTGAAGGACTTGAGAACTCCCGTCTTCACATTCGACTTCTTCTGCGGCGGCCTGTACCTTGTCACAGCATTGGGCGGGCGATAGGCCAGCTTACTTGTCACTGGAGCCTTGGACTACGATGCACCGACCTCATAGGTCCTCTTGCGGTTCTTGGATGCCGCATAGACAACATTGGAGTTTTCCTGGGTCAACGCATCACTCACAAACTCATTGAAGGTGGTACTCTTATTACCAGCCATGTTCTTGGACAGTTTGGGCCCAAGCCCTCTCTTGAAGCTAGCAAGTTTCTTGGCCTCTGTATCAACAAATTCAGGAGCACAGCGAGACAAGTTATTAAAAGCATGAAGATACTCAGTCAAACTTTTCATTCCCTGAGTCAAGTTCATGAACTCGGTATGCTTGATAGCCATTAAGCCCTGCGGAATATAAGTGTTCCTGAAAGCAGTTTTGAACTGATCACAGGTTACAACAGCATTGGCAGGCAAGCTGGTCCTATAATGGCTCCACCAGACACCTGCTTTGCCTTCCAACTGGTGTGCGGCATACTCCGCCTTTAACTCTTCAGTCACCCTCAGCAAGCGGAACTTTTGCTCGAGAGTGTTAAGCCATTCATCAGCTTCTAGAGGTTCAACGGTCTTCTTGAAAACTGGTGGCTTCGTGTCGTGAAAATCCTTGAAGTTGCTATTCTGATTTGATTCTCCGCCTTGGCGGGCATGGCGACCACCCCGGTTCTGTTGTGCCATAGTCTGCATAGCTTCATTGAGCATCCGCTGGCCCTCCACAAGAGTTGCTAGGAGCTCAGCAGGCGTAGCCGGGGGAGGAGGTGTTGGTGGTGGCACCTCATTGTGGCTAGAGCGAGTATTGCAAGCCATCTGCACAAAGCATACCAAGTGATGGTTTAGGACAACTGATATAATTGCCATGAATCTCGATTGCTACCATACGGATGTTAATGAAGTAAATTGACATAGTATAAGGCACAATAATCCATGTACAACAAGGGAATATCATCCACGACACTGGTTATTCTCATGATCATTCACAACCACATTCCACAAGGATTAAAGACATTGCTGGAGATTATTTAAGCTCAACATAAACATGGAGCATCACCAATAAGTACATAGGGTTACATAGAGTCACTGCCACAACTTAGGTCTTACACGAAAGGGGCATCATGGCCAAATACATAAAGTCTCAGCTGAAATTCAGATTACAGGTCCATTACATAAAGAGACGGAAACTGATACATAAGCATGGAAACCATTGCTAGACTACATATCTTCCTCAGATTCTCCATTAGAAATGATGCCATCATCCTGATCTTCCTCACTGGGGGCCTCTTCATGATTAATGGGAACAGGGTGTGGAATAGGATTTATGATGTTATTTAGGCGATGGACATCTAACTGTAGCTCAGCAATCCTAGGGATCAGCTCTTCCTCTCTAATCTCAGCATGGAACAAAGCTCTAACTCTAGCAGCTTCTATTTTCAGCGAAGCGCATAGCCTCATCTCGCTCTCTACTCATTTGCATCATGCGAGCTTGTGCCTCATTGCGCTCTCTAACTGCATTTTCAACTTGGTTGCGCACGCGCTTGCACAGTTTGCGCTGCCTAACTTGAGCTTGCTGAAGCGCTAGTATAGCTTCTATGTAGGTGTCTTGGCGTACATAGTACAGCTTAAGTACCGCCAGCATGGCACTCATAGCAGGGCTAGAGCTATATCCTAGTATGGTTTCTCTCATCTCCAGGGGCTCAGTTCCTATCTGGGACACAAAAGTGTCAGTCACACTCACTCTAGGAAATGATCCAGCTGGGCCATTAATTAACTCATCCCCATAGTCTTGGCATATTTCCAACAGCACTTCTAAAGCTGCTACTTGGGCACCCTCCCAAGGAGTTTGACCATCGGACTCTACTATCCAACCTAGCCACTGTGGGTTGTTTGGACAAGGGGGAACCGTAATTTGGACATCCACCCAAGGCAAAGATCCAGCATGCTCGGCCTCTGTCCAAGTGTACTGAGGTGGTTCCTCATATCCCATTGAACTCAGCACCCTCCACAACAAAGTAGGAGTGCCAAACATGTCCAGAAAAGTCTCACTTGCATGTGGGGCTGCCATCTGTAGGAAAGACCACAACTTGAGTAAGGAAGATTAATTACAAGGGAAGGTAATTAGATATAATTTCGGAATCATAAGAGTTGAGTAGTGCATAAGGAATGCATGAATGATTCATGATGCATGCACGTTCCATACGTCCTTACCATTCCTAGAAGAAAGTTCTAACGGTATAGTCGATGGCATACATACGTGCACTCTTTATACGCAACTACACGGTCTACACGTTTCGTTGTTAGTGTACCTGCAGAAAATTCCATTTCAGCCCAACTCCACAAGAGTATATATGCAGAAATGAAAATCCAATCATCTACATTCAAGCTAGGTACTCCAATATATATTCCTGAACATATATCGCAGCACACTACCCATTTGGGATACACCCGTATATACATCAAACATGTATATGTGGCTGCACCTACTACCCACAATTAAGTACCTTCATATATACATGTGTGCAACATGTAAATATTCCAGTAACCACAGCTAACACTCCCCTAGACCGATGGTTGGACGGTCATGCTCTCACAGCTCACACTTACCGTAGCGTAGAGGCATATAGATCCATACATCACCACTCAAGCGAGTGGCATCCATACAATTTCACGCCGCATGGACGACGAAAGAAAACAATCATTGCTTACCATGGCGTAGAGGTACATGATCCATTCATTATCACTTAAGTAAGTGGCATCCATATTATTGCACACCATTTGGATGACGAAAGGAAAACCCCCCCATGTTAGTATTATTAAGCCACCTAAAAGTCCTTAAGCAGGCATAAAGGGTATGACCACCGGCACGGTATATGTTATTGAAACATTTTTAAAACAACCCTATGTGTAGTCTAATTTGCCAATTAGTTTGGGAAAAACAAATTCATTTGTTTTTCAATACATCTATGATGGTTAAATGCTTAATCTTGGTCCGATGCCAGCTGTAACAGAACCGTCCAATTTATAAGAATTCAAATGAATTAGCGACCACGGATGCAGTCAAGCCAATGGACTTGAACCCATATAAACCCGGTAGTCCGACGAAATCTCAAAAGACCTCGATTCAACCAACATACAACCAAGATCGTACATGATCAAGCATCGCCATCACAGATTACATACATTCATCACAGAACATAGTTTTACAACACATCAGAGTTTAAACAAAGTTATTACAAACCAGTTTAGTAGCGGAAGCAAGTAGTTTGAAACATCACACACTCAGTTTAATGTACATGCCAGTTCCATAGTCATCCCAACAAAAGCACAACTGAAGACAAAGGATGTGATCACGCCCATGATCTATTCATCGTCCGCAGCCGGTTGATGACAGTTAGCACAGTAGCCGTGATAAATGACATCATCTGCAACAAGGGTAAATAAAACCCTGAGTATGAGAATGTACTCAGCTAGACTTACCCGTCATAAACCAAAAATAAAGTGACACCAAGGAGTATGCAAGGCTGATCTTTGTGGACTGGTTTGACTCACATTTTTGCATAAAAAGCTTTAGTTGTAAGTAACACATTTAACATTTCAGCAGCAGGTTCATTACTTTAACAACTATGCACTAGATTAGCACCTGTTCTAAGCATACACTCGAGTATTTAAGCATCACAATAATAACCATATCGAGATTATCACATAGATATCAACATTCTCATCATAACCATTAAGTTGATTTAGTGAGTTTTACGTTGCCGCTGCTCGAGTCAAGTTCTCACTATCCGGGAGAGACGGCGATTCGAATCGATTCCTATCCAGCTGGAGGGGTATTCCTAACACTCGCCCAAGCATACTTCATAACGGCAGCTCGGATCACCTTTAGAACAACTACAGACCAAGTCGTAGGTCCATCCAGCGCCGCACCCCCAGGGATCGCCAATCTGCCAGGGTCAGAACTCTAACCTGACACGTCGGTCTTACGCCATTGACTCCCTGCACATACTTACTACCAACCGGGGTGCGCACTCATACAGAACAGGGTATCTGGCCTGAGTTGCACCCGTAGGCTTCGCGGTCGGAACGACTTATCCGGCCAACTAAGTGTTAGGCATGCGTTCAATATGACACAAGGACGTACAGCTAATCGGTCCTTAACCGACACAGACGGGGATAGATTCACACCCAAGACCTCCATGCCTTGTTGCTGCACTACCGTCATCCCGTCCGGTCTCAAATTCATTATTAACACATGGTTATTTCCACGATAGCAAATTAGCCAACCGTGATCAGCATCCACCTATCTCTCGCAGGTGACAGGAAATCACCCGGCTTCTACCGAACTAAGCATGGCTAAGCATCATTTCGATCCTGGACCTACTTAGGTGAGGTATGAGGTGGACAAGGTAGTTACTTATGCAGCAAGGGTGTCATATCAACGCCTAACACTTAATGCAACAATACATAACCTGTAACACCCTAGGTGTTAAGCATGCACTTAGCCTTATCAAAACATTCATAAAGCATTCTCATCAAGCATAGCATCATGAGCATGTCATTTCATCCCAAAAAGTGATTTTATGTGTTTTATTCCATGTGCTTTAAATATGTTAAAAATATGATGCTTGCTTCTAAAATTGTGGAATATTCAAGATAGGTTGATTTATGTGTAAGAAGGTTTAAGAATATTTTTGTGCAATTTTTGGAGCAATAGAATTTGAGAAATAGAATTTATACAAAAATTCCAAAATGAATTTATTTGAAAACCTAGAACTAGTTTTAATCTGTAATTCAAATTTTATTGGGAATTTGGTGTTGCTTATTAAAACAAAGTTGTAGGGTTTTTGTTTTGGAACAACTTTGTTGTTGGGGGAAAAAGGTGGAAATGATTTTAAAATGGTCCAAATAAATTTAGAAAAGGATTTGAGAAAAGAAATTCAAAAAAAAATGGAAAAGGGGGCAGGCGCTGCTGGGCCAACCCCGCCTCCCTTTCGGCCCAGACAGCGGCCCGACCTGCCTCCCACTCCCCACTCTCTCCCGCGCGCGGATGCCCGCCTCGTCCCAGCCAGCGACGGCCACGTGGCGGCCGTACGCCGGCGTCGTGGACACGCCGCGGCCTGGTCGGGACGCCGGCCCGAGCTCCCAGGCCGCTCCATTCGCTCTGTCGCCCGCGCCTCTCTCCCTCCTCCCTCCGCTCGCGAGCGCAACCGCAACCGTAGGAGCTCCGCCGCAGGGCCATCGCCGGAGCAGCTCCGCTGCTCACCGCCGGCCACACCAGTGCCCCAACCTCGACGCCAAAACCACCAGCGCACTCGCAGTCGTCGCGGTAAGCTCCTGCGAACGCTCTACCGAGGTGAGAGCCCGCCGAACGCAGTGAATCGCTCGTCGGAGTTGCTCTGACCTCACTGGAGAGCTCCGCCGCGTCGAACCTCGCTCGTTTTCGTCTCGTTTCGCTTGCTTTTTGGCGCGTTAGATCCGTAGTTCGACGGGGAAGCTCGGAGGAGCCCTTGCGCATGTTCTACCGCACCGAAAAAGCCGGGCCACGGCGAGCAGCGCCGCCGTGCCGCCTTGCATGCTCGTCAGAGGTGCTCCGGCCATCCTCCGGCCAATCCGAGGGTACCGCTGGGTGCGCCTCGCTGCGGGGAGCACGATGGTGCTCACCCCGTGGCCGGGAACCTCACCGCCGGCGAGATCTGCTCGTCGGAGGTGCCCTCCCTCTCGGTCTTGCTGACCAGTGGGTTCTGAGGCCCACTGTCAGTCGCAGGGAGACCGCGTTGGGTGTAGATCTGGGTGTCTTTAGCGTTTTTGATCCCGATTTCGATTTGATTTTCAGAAAATGTTTTCCAGAAATTGATTTAAAACTTGTAAAATCCATATCTTGAGTTCTACAGCTCCAAATCTGATGAAATAAAGTTTGGTGTGCTCTCTATTTTCAGATCTACAGTTTGATGTAATTGCATGTCATGTTTGAACACTTTTTCTGTAAGAATATATTTAATCCATGCTTTTGCTAAACTTGGAAAATGCATAGTAATGAAAGTATGGCTCAGAAAAATGTGAAACTTGTTTTGTTGGCTCTGCATGTGTGTTAAATCACTAGGAATATTGCTACACATTATTTGGTGTATAAATGAATTTATAGTGATTTAAATGCTTGTATGGCAGTGTTTTATGATTTTTAATAATTATTTGGATCATGCAATTAATCTGTAAATTTTTGTGGGTGTTTCCTATGATATTAGGCAAATTATAAAAATATAAAATCTGCTGTTTGACACTTATACCACAGTAGAGTAATTGTAATTGCCTTATTAATTAATCTTGTGATTTTTGTAGCTCAAAATAAGTATCCAAAAATTATGAAAAATTTATAGTAGACATTATGCTTGACTGGTAGTCTCCTGTAATTTTTGTGGAATTTATTGATGAACAGAACTGCATGCAAATTTTGAGGGGTCTAAAAATGAATAAAGAAACTATGAATTGTTATATATGGGTTAAATAAAATAAAAAGGGGTTTGGTGTATCTTTGAAGCATCATGTGAGTTGTTGGTTACACTTGAAGGCAATTTATAGAAGAGATTGCAATATGTTTTTAATTCAATTGCATGATTCTTGGATGATGTTGACTACCTTGCAAAATGCTCACATAAATCCTCCCTACATCATGTCATAGTCATCTGGTATTCTATCGCATGAGCATTGTACCCCGGGCATCCCGCACTCCACTCATGAGCACACATGCATCATACAGGCTCGTAGGAGAACGAGGTGGGACCCGAGGAGCCAGAGGAGATTCAGGAGCAGGAACCTCCGGAAGCACCGGAACCCGGAGAAGAGCTACAGGAGTGTCCAGATCACCGGCCCAGCACGTTTGAGAAAGGCAAGCCCCGGAGCATTCTAAGTCTCCCTATTCTCGCTAACTTACATGATATATTATGCTTGTTCTATTATATTGCATTTAAGTGATAGGAGTTGGTTGATACCATTGATGCATTGGTACTCCTTGATATCACCCCTCATTTATCTACCTTGTCCTATGTAGATAGGTACGGAGTCTATGCTTAGCTTGCTTAGTCTGGTAGAAGTCGGGTGATTTCCTGTCACCTGCGAGATATAGGTGGATACCTGCTTGATTAAGCAGTGATTGCTTTGGGAAAAGAATAACCAAGTGTGAAATGGAATTGAAGACCGGGCAGGGTCTTATGGTGGGTTGACTATAGTGCCCCTGCCTGTGTCGATTAAGGACCGATCGTTGACGGCTCTCTTGTCATGTTGAACGCATGCACCACACTTAGCTGGAAGGATAAGTCGTTCCGACCGCGAAGCCTGAACACTATCCAGGCCGGGAATCGAGCCGCCATGCGCTGTATTGGTGATGGTTGAGGAGAACGACGAGGGCGCGGCGCGCAACCTTGGTATACCTTGGATACCTCGGTCACCGGAACGGACCTCGAGTACTGGCGGTGCCTGCCGAACCCGCGAATTGGTCCTGGATAGTGTAATACGGTGATCTGTAGTTCACTTGATCAGTGAGTGTGGTTTGTGTGGGGAATACCTCGCCAGCTGGTTAGAAATCAATTCGAATCGCCATCGCTCCTGGATAGTGAGCACTTGACACGAGCCCTGTCCTCGTAGTAAGGACTATGGAACACTTGGGTTATAATGATAAAGGGTTTTATGAATGCTATGATGAGGTACCATCATATCACTATACTTGCTTGTAATAGTGCAGGTGCAAACCTAGATAATAGGTAATGATACTGTCAACTTGAGCAAATTAAAAGAATAAAGATTTATGTAGGGCATGTTAATAGGATCTTGCAGTTATGCAAAAAGGTTGTCAGCTACCCCACTATATAGCCTTCATGATCCTTGAAGAGTCTTTATTTTAATTTATGACGGGTAAGTCTAGCTGAGTATATTCTCGTACTCAGGGTTCTACTCCCATGTTGTCTTGCAGATGGTCAAATGTACTATGGTTATTGCATCCTCTGTCTGTACCCAGCCATGGGTGATAACTAGACCAAGGGCGATGGTCACTCCGTCTTCTCTTTTGCTTTTGTGGGAATGACCGAATTATGGCACTGTATCAGACTAAGTGTGTGTATTGTATTTTCGAACTATGAAGCTTCCGCTACCTGAGAACTTGGTTTGTAATAACTTTAAGAACTCCGATGTATTTTATGAATATTGTAATCCGGATGTATTTGTGGATGGCGACCGCTAAACTTATTACGATCTTGGCTGTATGTACGATATGTGGTTTGAAATCCTTCGAGATTTCACGGACTACCGAGATTATATGGGCTTAAGCTCGATGGTTTGACTATGCAAATGGTCACTATTAGGCTTAATATCTTATAATTTGGTCGATTCTGTTACAGCTGGTATCGGAGCAAGGTTTAGCGAGTTACTGTTCATAAGTACGTTCTAAACAAAATCTAAACCGGTTTAATCAAAGATTTTATTAATTAATAATGATCAAGGTGTTAAACCAAGTTTTGGAAAACTATCTAGTGTGCCATGGTCATATCCTTTATGCCTAGTTAAGGACTCTAAGGTGGCTAGTTAAGTACTTACTTGGGGGTTAATGCATCATATTTCTATTTCGTCGCTCATACGGCGTGCAATAGTATGAGTACCATTCATTTGAATGGTAATGTATGGATCAATTTTTCCTCTACGCCACGGTAAATGGGAGCTGTGAGAGCATGACCGGATACACTGCTGGTCTAGGGGAGTGTTGTTAGGTGCTGTGTCATGCACACATGTTTTGGTGTGTTTGGGAACAGTACCGCATGTTGGGAATTCCGTCCTAAGAGGCGATGCCGTCATTAGGGCGATGATGTGGGTAGCAACACGTCATATGCATGGACGGGTGTCTGTGTATGTGGGGTGTATAGCTTTAAATTCTTGTTCTGCATAATCATACTGTGGGTGGGCTGAAATGAGTTTTCTGCAGGTACACTAACCACGTTCTCGCTTAGAACGCTAGTTACGTTATGAGAGAAAGCTGTGTGCCACCGCATATACCGCTTAGTGTTAACCTTTGTGTCTAAGTTTGTGAGATCGTAAGTTCGTGCATGCATCATGATCATTTCATATCATTGCTTACTTTCCCCCTTAATTTAATCTGTCCCAATTCTAAATAAAATAATTAAAGGTAATCCTCGATCTTAACCAAGGTATTCCATTTGCAGCAGATGGCACGCACTAGGCTCACCGCTCGCAAGTCCACTGGTGGGCGGGCCCCTCGCCATCCGTTGGCAGCTAGGAGCTCACGACATAAGAGCAAGTTCCTGGAGGAGTTTGGGATGCCCACTTTGCTTTGGAGGGTGCTCAGTTCGATGGGGTATCCTGAAGGAAGGGAGCCTCGCTACTATTGGGATAAGGAGCCGCTTGGTGACGAGACACTGGTGGGGATTGAGGCAGTTGTCCCAACCAGTGGAGGTGACCCTGCTTGGGGCGGCTGGGTGTACGAGTCCCGAGGTACCACACCTTTCCACGGTGCCAGCAGGGCAGCTTTCACAGTACTGAGAGACCTCATGGCGAGGTTTCCACAGGAGTTGGCCCACGCCTTCGCTGGGGTGTTTCCCCGGAGTGACCGCTACACTACGGTGTGGGATCAGTCCGAGGTGAACGCTCTAGAGAGGAGTGCGGATGAGGACCAGCACAGTGACAGCGCAGCTACGAGTGCTATGTACGCCTTGATGAAGACCTATGGAGGCCTGGAGCGTTGTTTGGGTCGCTTGTCCGGATCTCTTCTCACAGTCCAAGATGAGAAGCGCCAGTTGCAGCGTGAGTTCGACACGGAGGTTGAGAGGCTGCAGTCACAGTTGGCCCGCGTGACCCAAGAGAGGGACCAGGCAGTCCAGAAGAACAGTGAGCTGAGCCAGGACCTGCTTGCAGTGCGAGAGCAGAGAGACAGGGTGACTACTGCTCACAGGAACTGCGAGCGCATGCTAGTCCATGTGCTTGGTCAGAGGAATGAAGCCTGGCACGAGGAGGACACTTTGAGGGCCCGACAGCTAGAGCTTGAGCAGCAGCTAGCTAATGCTGAGGAGTACAATGAGAACTTGCATGAGGAGATCCACCAGCTGCATAACCAGCTCCACCCTCACCACCTGCCTGGAGCAGCTGAGCTAGACTCTGAGGACGAGATCGATGAGGATCCCAAGATGGGAGCAGCTACTAGTGGAGATGAGGACGAGGAGGGCTCCGGCATGTACAGTGACCATAGCGAGTAGATGCTAGAGCATAGAGCTAGTCCTTCTTCTTTTGTTGTTGTTGCATGGCATGTCTTGTACTGTGGGATCTGGGCTATGTAAAACTTTATGAGATGATGTTGAAAGTCCAGTGTATGTATGCTGGCGAGTTTGGATGTATACAAACTTTGTTGCTTGAATGTTGAGTAAATTGTTAGCGATGTTGTGCGTAGATGATGAATTGTTGTGCCTCTGTTTATTGTGCGAATTTATTCCCTCAGTAAATTCAGTGTGGCATAATTCTACACATGTCTACCGTTGATGACAACTCCTAACAATTGCTTATCATTAACGTATGCAGATGGTGCAAACACGTGGCGGGGGTAACAGCAACCCGGGTCTTGGAGCGGGTACGTCCGGAGGTGGGGCTCAACGGAATGAGGACAGAGCACCATCACCGCCACCACCACCTCCTCCGTACACTGCGGACGTGTTTTTCGCGCAGTTTCTGGGGAGGCAACGCAACATGGAACAGATGCAGCGCAACATGGAAGAAGCTCTGTGAAACATAGCTGACAACACCCGTCATGGGGATAACCAGGGCGGCCGTGAAGTCAATCAGTATAGCTCTTTCAAGGACTTCATGGATACGAAGCCGCCAGTCTTCAAGGAATCTTTGGAACCGCTTGAAGCCGATGAGTGGATCAACACTATGGAGCAGAACTTCCGTCTTCTTCGGATGACAGAAGAACTCAAGGCTGAGTATGCGGCACACTAGTTGCAAGGACCCGCTAGGATTTGGTGGTCCCATCATCGTACTACCTACCCAGAGGTGACCCCAATCACTTGGAACCGCTTCACCACCGCGTTTCGGGGAAATTATATTCCTCCGGGTGTGGTGGAAATGAAGGTTGGGGAGTTCATGAGGCTGTCCCAGGGGACAAAATCTGTGAAGGAGTATCTGCACGCTTTCAACAATCTCGCTTGCTATGCCCCCGAGTTTGTAAACACGGAGGCCAAAAAGATTGCTAGTTTCCAGAGAGGCTTGAATCCAAAGATGCTGAAAACCATGGGTACAGGAACCTGGGCTACCTTCAATGCTTACATCAGTGACTGTCTAACCCAGGAAAACAATAACAACAACTATAGTGCATCCAAGTCTCGTAAGACGGCTTTTGAAGCCGGGTCGTCCCAGTCCAGGGCACCAGTGGCAGGGCGACAGCAGTATCGTCCTCCTGCCCCAGGTGCTAGGTTCAGACCACCGCAGAGGAGGAACACCGGGCATCCAACGCAGCAGAAGCCGTACAAGGTGGCAATAGCTCCTGCCAAGCCAAAGGCGATTCAAGCTGCAGCACCTGCCGCCAACAATGCGACCAAGGGTCCGTGCTACAACTGCCACAAGATGGGGCACTTTGCTAAGGAATGCACCTACCCCAAGAGGCAACAGCCAACTTATCCAGCTCGTGTGCATCATACCTCGATCGAGGAAATTCCGGAAGGAGAACCGGTAACGGCTGGTATGTTTCCTGTCAACCAACATCCTGCAGTTGTTTTGTTTGATTCTGGATCATCGCATTCATTCATGAGCCAAGCATTTGCACAAAAGCATAATCAACCAGTTACAGATCTGGGTTATGGCTACTGCATCAGCTCAGTAGGGGCAGATGTGTTGACCAATAGAGTGGTTCGAGGGGCAACCCTGGATGTAAGTGGCAGAGTGTTTCGAGTGAATCTAGTGGTCATGCCTGGGTTAGTTTTGGATGTTATCATGGGCATGAACTGGATGAGAGAATGGGATGCCATCATAGATATTGGGAAGAGGATGTTATCTCTCAGAGATCCACAGGGCAGTAGCTCTTTTCAAGTACCTCTGCCCTGTCGTCTTGACTTTGCTAGCATCTCTTGTGCTACGCACGTGGTTCCATTGCCACAGATCCCAGTAGTCTGTGAGTTCCCAGATGTTTTTCTCGAGGAATTACCTGGACTTCCCCCAGACAGGGAGGTAGAGTTTGCAATCGAGTTGATACCAGGTACAGCACCAATATCTAGAAGGTCATACCGGATGCCACCAAACGAACTCGCTGAGTTGAAGAATCAACTAAAGGAGTTACTGGATAAAGGATTTATCCGACCAAGTTCATCAGAATGGGGTTGTCCCGCGTTGTTCGTGAAAAAGAAGGATCAGTCATTGCGCATGTGCGTGGACTATCGTCCGCTCAATGCAGTGACAATCAAAAATAAGTATCCTTTGCCGAGGATTGATATCTTGTTTGATCAGTTGTCCAAGGCAAAAGTGTTTTCCAAGATAGATTTGAGGTCTGGGTATCACCAAATCAAGATTCGTCCGCAAGATATCCCGAAGACTGCTTTTTCCACCAGATATGGGTTGTATGAGTATCTTGTCATGTCCTTTGGATTGACGAATGCTCCTGCATACTTCATGTATCTGATGAATTCGGTCTTTATGCCAGAATTAGATAAGTTTGTGGTAGTGTTTATCGATAATATTCTAGTTTATTCAGAAAATGAGCAAGATCACGCCGAGCATCTGAGAATCGTGCTAACACGATTATGAGAGCATCAATTATATGCCAAGTTCAGCAAGTGTGAGTTCTGGTTGAAGAAAGTTCCTTTCCTAGGGCACATTCTGTCTGAAGAAGGGATTGCTGTGGATCCGTCAAAAGTGCAGGAAGTCATGGACTGGAAGGCACCAACTTCTGTCTCAGAAGTTAGAAGTTTTCTTGGTCTGGCCGGGTATTACCGTCGTTTCATACCCGACTTCTCCAAGATTGCTAAGCCGATGACTAGTTTGCTACAAAAAGATCATAAGTTTGTCTGGACGGAGGGGTGTAAGCTAGCCTTCCGCACCTTGCGAAAGTTGCTGACCACCGCTCCTGTTCTGGCGCAACCCAATATTGAGCAGCCTTTCGATGTGTTTTGCGACTCGTCGAAAAGTGGCTTGGGGTGTGTGTTGATGCAAGATGGCAGAGTGATAGCTTATGCTTCATGACAGTTGAGAAAGCACGAAGTCAACTACCCAACTCACGACCTCGAGTTAGCAGCAGTAGTGCACGCTTTGAAGATTTGGAGACACTATTTGCTGGGAAATAAGTGTCATATCTATACCGATCATAAGAGCTTGAAGTACATCTTCACTCAGTTCGAGCTGAATATGAGGCAACGACGGTGGTTAGAGTTAATCAAGGACTATGATCTGGAAGTTCACTATCATCCAGGCAAAGCTAATGTAGTAGCAGACGCTTTGAGTCGTAAACCGCATTATCAAGTGGTTCAACCGTTGTTTGAAGATGGGTTCAATCTCATGCATCCTGAAGTCTTATGTCACATACAACTCAGTTGTTCACTCAAGAGTCAAGTCATTGAAGGTCAGAAAACAGACAAGGGTATTTTCCACATCAAAGAAAAGATCAAGGATGACCCAAAAACTCAATTTCGAGTTGATGAGAAAGGGTACTGTGGTTTCAACATCGGTTAGTAGTCCCGAAAGATCGTGAATTGAAGAATCGTATCATGGATGAAGCCCATCTCTCTAAGCTTTCTATTCATCCTGGCAGTAGTAAGATGTATCAAGACCTGAGACCCCACTTTTGGTGGACCAAGATGAAGAAAGAAATAGCCGCATATGTGGCCCGTTGTGACACGTGTTGCATATGAAACCTGCAGGTCTGTTGCAACCGTTATCAGTTCCAGAGTGGAAATGGGAAGAGGTCAGTATGGACTTTATCATAGGTTTACCAACGACAAGGAAGGGGAATGACTCGATTTGGGTAATCATAGATCGATTGACCAAATCGGCCCATTTCGTTCCTATGAAGACTCGTTACCGACCTCCTGAGTATGCTGATATTTATATTGCAGAGATCGTGAAGTTACATGGCATTCCCAAAACCATCATATCGGATAGAGGACCACAGTTCACCGCTCACTTTTGGGAGCGAATGCATAAGAGTTTGGGGACCAGTTTAATAAGAAGCACCGCGTATCATCTCCAGACCTCAGGTCAAACTGAGAGGCTAAATCAAGTGTTAGAAGATATGCTGAGGGCCTGTGTGCGATCGTCCAAGGGATCATGGGAATCATGGTTACCTCTGGCTGAATTCTCATACAATAATAGTTATCAAGAGAGTATGAAGATGGCTCCGTTCGAAGCCTTGTATGGTCGAAGATGTAGAACTCCGTTAAACTGGGTTGAACCTGGTGAAAGAAGATACTATGGTATCGACTTTGTGAACGAAGCAGAGAAAAAGGTACAAATCATACAGCAGCATATGCAAGCGGCACAATCACGACAAAAGAGTTACGCTGATAAGAGAAGAAGGCCACTTGAATTCAATTTAGGTGACTATGTGTACCTCAAGGTTACGCCAATGAAGAAAGTTCAACGTTTCCGAGTTCGAAGTAAGCTTGCGCCCAGATATGTGGGACTGTATCAAGTGCTAGAGAGGAAAGGCCCAGTGGCCTACAAGATTCAGTTGCCTGAAGAGTTGAGTTCGATCTTTCCGGTCTTCCATGTGTCGCAACTACGGAAATGTTTGAAAGTGCCTAAACAAAGGATTGAACCTAGAGGGATCAAAATAAAAGCAGACTTGGAGTATAAAGAGCAGCCAGTGGGGATCGTGGATACCAAGGAACGAGTAACCCGAAATAGAATTGTCAAAACATACAAGATGGTGTGGAGTCATCATGACGATCGGGATGCCACCTGGGAAACTGAGGATTATCTAAAAATAGTTTATCCAAAATTTCATAAGAAATGGTTAGTAACCCAAATCTCGGGACGAGATTACCCTAAGGGGGGAAGGGCTGTAAGACCCTAGGTGTTAAGCATGCACTTAGCCTTATCAAAACATTCATAAAGCATTCTCATCAAGCATAGCATCATGAGCATGTCATTTCATCCCAAAAAGTGATTTTATGTGTTTTATTCCATGTGCTTTAAATATGTTAAAAATATGATGCTTGCTTCTAAAATTGTGGAATATTCAAGATAGGTTGATTTATGTGTTAGAAGGTTTAAGAATATTTTTGTGCAATTTTTGGAGCAATAGAATTTGAGAAATGGAATTTATACAAAAATCCCAAAATGAATTTATTTGAAAACCTAGAACTAGTTTTAATCTGTAATTCAAATTCTATTGGGAATTTGGTCTTGCTTATTAAAACAAAGTTGTAGGGTTTTTGTTTTGGAACAACTTTGTTGTTGGGGGAAAAAGGTGGAAATGATTTTAAAATGGTCCAAATGAATTTAGAAAAGGATTTGAGAAAAGAAATTAAAAAAATTGGAAAAGGGGGCAGGCGCTGCTGGGCCAACCCCGCCTCCATTTCGGCCCAGACAGCGGCCCGGCCTGCCTCCCCCTCCACCCTCTCTCCCGCGCGTGGACACCCGCCTCGTCCCAGCCAGCGACGGCCACGTGGCGGCCGTACGCCGGCGTTGTGGACGCGCCGCAGCCGACCGACTTCACCTGGTCGGGACGCGGGCCCGAGCTCCCAGGCCGCTCCATTCGCTCTGTCGCCCACGCCTCTCTCCCTCCTCCCTCCGCTCGCGAGTGCAACCGCAGCCGTAGGAGCTCCGCCGCAGCGCCATCGCCGGAGCAGCTCCGCTGCTCACCACCGGCCACACCAGTGCCCCAACCTCGACGCCAAAACCACCAGCGCACTCGCCGTCGTCGCGGTAAGCTCCTGTGAACGCTCTACCGAGGTGAGAGCCCGCCGAACGCCGTGAATCGCTCGTCGGAGTTGCTCCGACCTCGCCGAAGAGCTCCGCCGCGTCGAACCTCGCTCGTTTTCGCCTCGTTTCGCTTGCTTTTTGGCGCGTTAGATCTGTAGTTCGACGGGGAAGCTCAGAGGAGCCCTTGCGCATGTTCTACCGCACCGGAAAAGCCGGGCCACGGCGAGCAGCGCCGCCGTGCCGCCATGCATGCTCGTCAGAGGTGCTCCGGCCATCCTCCGGCCAATCCGAGGGTACCGCTGGGTGCGCCTCGCTGCGGGGAGCACGATGGTGCTCACCCCGTGGCCGGGAACCTCACCGCCGGCGAGTTCTGCTCGTCGGAGGTGCCCTCCCTCTCGGTCTCGCTGACCAGTGGGGTCTGAGGCCCACTGTCAGTCGCAGGGAGACCGCGTTGGGTGTAGATCTGGGTGTCTTTAGCGTTTTTGATCCCGATTTCGATTTGATTTTCAGAAAATGTTTTCCACAAATCGATTTAAAACTTGTAAAATCCATATCTTGAGTTCTACAGCTCCAAATCTGATGAAATAAAGTTTGGTGTGCTCTCTATTTTCAGATCTACAGTTTGATGTAATTGCATGTCATGTTTGAACACTTTTTCTGTAAGAATATATTTAATCCATGCTTTTGCTAAACTTGGAAAATGCATAGTAATTAAAGTATGGCTCAGAAAAATGTGAAACTTGTTTTGTTGGCTCTGCATGTGTGTTAAATCACTGGGAAAATATTGCTACACATTATTTGGTGTATAAATGAATTTATAGTGATTTAAATGCTTGCATGGCAGTGGTTTATGATTTTTAATAATTATTTGGATCATGCAATTAATCTGGAAATTTTTGTGGGTGTTTCCTATGATATAAGGCAAATTATAAGAATATGAAATCTGCTGTTTGACACTTATACCACAGTAGAGTAATTGTAATTGCCCTTATTAATTAATCTTGTGATTTTTGTAGCTCAAAATAAGTATCCAAAAATTATGAAACATTTATAGTAGACTTTATGCTTGACTGGTAGTCTCCTGTAATTTTTGTGGAATTTATTGATGAACAAAACTGCATGCAAATTTTGAGGGGTCTAAAAATGAATAAAGAAACTTTGAATTGTTATATATGGGTTAAATAGAATAAAAAGGGGTTTGGTGTATCTTTGAAGCATCACGTGAGTTGCTGGTTACACTTGAAGGCAATTTATAGAAGAGAATGCAATATGTGTTTAATTCAATTGCATGATTCTTGGATGATGTTGACTACCTTGTAAATGCTCACATAAATTCTCCCTACATCATGTCATAGTCATCTGGTATTCTGTCGCATGAGCATTGTACCCCGGGCATCCCGCACTCCACTCATGAGCACACATGCATCATACAGGCTCGCAGGAGAACGAGGTGGGACCCGAGGAGCCAGAGGAGATTCAGGAGCAGGAACCTCCGGAAGCACCGGAACCCGGAGAAGAGCTACAGGAGTGTCCGGATCACCGGCCCAGCACGTTTGAGAAAGGCAAGCCCCGAAGCATTCTAAGTCTCCCTATTCTCGCTAACTTACATGATATATTATGCTTGTTCTATTATATTGCATTTAAGTGATAGGAGTTGGTTGATACCATTGATGCATTGGTACTCCTTGATATCACCCCTCATTTATCTACCTTGTCCTATGTAGATAGGTACGGAGTCTATGCTTAGCTTGCTTAGTCTGGTAGAAGTCGGGTGATTTCCTGTCACCTGCGAGATATAGGTGGATACCTGCTTGATTAAGCAGTGATTGCTTTGGGAAAAGAATAACCAAGTGTGAAATGGAATTGAAGACTGGGCAGGGTCTTATGGTGGGTTGACTATAGTGCCCCTGCCTGTGTCGATTAAGGACCGATCGTTGACGGCCCTCTTGTCATGTTGAACGCATGCCCCACACTTAGCTGGAAGGATAAGTCGTTCCGACCGCGAAGCCTGAACACTATCCGGGCCGGGAATCGAGCCGCCATGCGCTGTATTGGTGATGGTTGAGGAGAACGACGAGGGCGCGACGCGCAACCTTGGTATACCTTGGATACCTCAGTCGCCGGAACGGTCCTCAGGTACTGGTGGTGCTTGCCGAACCCGCGAATTGGTCCTGGATAGTGTAATACGGTGATCTGTAGCTCACTTGATCAGTGAGTGTGGTTTGTGTGGGGAATACCTTGCCAGCTGGTTAGAAATCGATTCGAATCGCCATCGCTCCTGGATAGTGAGCACTTGACACGAGCCCTGTCCTCGTAGTAAGGACTATGGAACACTTGGGTTATAATGATAAAGGGTTTTATGAATGCTATGATGAGGTACCATCATATCACTATACTTGCTTGTAATAGTGCAGGTTTAAACCTAGATAATAGGTAATGATACTGTCAACTTGAGCAAATTAAAAGAATAAAGATTTATGTAGGGCATGTTAATAGGATCTTGCAGTTCTGCAAAAAGGTTGTCAGCTACCCCACTATATAGCCTTCATGATCCTTGAATAGTCTTTATTTTAATTTATGACGGGTAAGTCTAGCTGAGTACATTCTCGTACTCAGGGTTCTACTCCCATGTTGTTTTGCAGATGGTCAAATGTACTATGGTTATTTCATCCTCTGTCTGTACCCAGCCATGGGTGATGACTAGACCAAGGGCGATGGTCACTCCGTCTTCTCTTTTGCTTTTGTGGGAATGACCGAATTATGACACTGTATCAGACTAAGTGTGTCTATTGTATTTTCGAACTATGAAGCTTCCGCTACCTGAGAACTTGGTTTGTAATAACTTTAAGAACTCCAATGTATTTTATGAATGTTGTAATCTGGATGTATTTGTGGATGGCGACCGCTAAACTTATTACGATCTTGGCTGTATGTACGATATGTGGTTTGAAATCCTTCGAGATTTCACGGACTACCGGGATTATATGGGCTTAAGCTCGATGGTTTGACTATGCAAATGGTCACTATTAGGCTTAATCTCTTATAATTTGGTCGGTTCTGTTACATAACCATAGTCAATTGATAGCTGGACATGATAACAAAAATAGTAGGAGGCTTATAATGCTCCGGGGCTTGCCTTCAACGTAGGTGGACGGGCGGTGGTTGGGACACTCCTGCAGATCCTCTTCCTCAGCTCCTTGAGGTGGCTCCCCGTGCTGTTCCTCCGGCTTGGGCAGCTCGTACTCCAAGACCGTCACTTCTTTGGGTACACCTATGTATGCATGACAAGGTGATAAACATAGGGAATGGACATAAGATGCAATATGCCATGATGCTGAGCTAAGGAACACATAGCAAGGTATAAACATGAGCACAAGCTCCTAAAATTAAGTGAAACACAGATTGACAAGTAAGTGCATACTTCTTCTCTGGTAGAGAAGCAAACTAGACAAGCTAATCAACCTTAGCTACTCACACTTAGCCACTGGTGTCATGGGCAGATTAGCTAGTCACAAGTTTCAGTCATAAATTAAGCACCATTTGTCCAAACTAAGCAAGTAGATACTTTCTGGAAAGCTTAACAAATGATCTACAGTTCACTTTTAGACATCCCAGGAGGATTCCCAACGAAAACAGGTTGAAACAGACAAAGTGTGCTGGCTGTCCTGGAAAATCCAGAGAGCAAGCACTTCGCAGCAGCTACTTGTAACATTCATAGCTTTTAAAATACTCAGCCAAATGTCATAAAACTTGGACACGAAGTAGATAAGTAAGTTAGCTACAAGTTTGTTATAGACAAGTTTTCCAGAAAACGTCATCTTCAAGTAGTTCTTAAACAATTGCTATCAGCTACACAGAAATGCTCTAGGAAAGACATAATTAGCAAAAATAATATTTTACACATATTAAGAATGCAACATTGGTTCAAGCCAAAAGAACCAGTAGATAGAACATGTCTAAGAATCACCAGAAAACATCATAGTAATGGTTAAACTCATTTCTATCATCACCTTTTCTATTTATTTAATTATTAAGATGATTTAATGAGCATATATCACAAGTGCTCCAAAAATTCTAAGAAAATTACAGCGAACTTTATAGACTACCACCAGTTCACTATAAAAATTGCAGGGCACTTGCACATGCATAATGTGAGATACAAAAATAACAAGCTAGCAATGGCATTAAAGGCATAAATGTGAAACCTTATTAAACAGTGTCAAACAACACATTTCAGATTTTTTCCTAGCTTTGTTTACACATGAGTACAACACTCTGAAAATTTCACCATAAAAGGAGTTATAATCTATTTACTAAAAATACTACAAAAATCTCCTATTTAAACAAGAAATATTTATAACATCACTAACAGACATCCAAAAATCATGATAAATTTATCAGAGCTTATTCATGTCATAAGTGACAACACCCTTAATTTGCATGGCCATCAGATCCAGAGATCTCAAGATATAATTACCTCCTCTTTAATCAAAATTAAATCATATCTATTTATATTTGCAAAAACATAGCATGTTTCATATTTTTAATAAAAACTAGATTAGCACAGGAACCTAGAAAAATTGGAATCACTCCATTTGGATCTGTAAAACTCGAGTTATGAATTTTTCAAAAACATCACAAGATCTGCTACACAGTGAACCAGAGTGTGTGAGAGAGAGACTGACAAAGGGACCCACTGGTCAGCGGGACCCGCTCGACAGTGACACAGAGACAGGGGAGAGCTCGTCGCCGGCGAAACTCGACGACGGCGAGGTCCCGATCGAATCCAGGGGCACCATCGTGACCCTCTCACCAAGGCGGACCTGCCGAGGTGTGAAACCCTAACTCTACCGAGCTCTAGGGGGCTCGCCGGCGTGAATGGCGGCTCGGCGGCGCTGCGGGCGATACGCCGGCGTGCACAGCCGATGTCATCCCAGTTGAGGTTCACGCCGAGCATCAGCGAGTCAAGGGGAAGCTCTAGGAACAAGAATGAGAAGAAATGGTGGAGTGGAGAGGCCTGGCCACGTCGCCGGTGAGCTCAGGCGGAACTCCGACGAGGAAGAACGGCTCGGAGCTCGGCAATGCCACCTTACCCGTGCTCGACAGTGGCCAAGGAGGTGACGCCGAGGTAGAGGAGGCTCTGGCGAGGCGTTTAGTTGGCTGGCTTGGCCGGAGACGGCAAGGAAAGCTCGAGCGAAGCTGTCGATTCACGGCGGAGCTCGCCGAGGCGAAATGGAGAAGGGAGAGAGCGCTGGGGAGGCGAAATGAGGATGGCTAGTGCTCCGGGCGGCGTCGTGGCGTCCAAGCGGAGATGCTGGGGCTGACAGGCGGGGTCGCTGTCGACGTACGGCTGCCACGGGTCGTCCACGCGTCGGCCGGCCGGCGACTGACGAAACTGAATCGCGCGATTCAGTCGTCGTCGGCCGTGTCTGAACCTTGATCTTCGTCGACGTTTTACTCGCGTTTTACTCGATGGTTTTGGCTCAAATTTGTTCCTCTGGGTAGAGCTACATGAGATATACAGGTTTGCTTACAGGATCAAAGTCTAATTCGGTTTGGATTTCAAACCACAGGGTCCCCAAGTACCCTATGTTGAAACTGCCGAATTCTAGACATAGCATAATTTTGAATGTGGAAGCAGCACTGATTTCTGGCTTTTAGGCAAATTTTGAATGTGTTCCAAGCATTTCCATAAAAAGTCATCAACATAGCTTTTGTAGCTTATGAAATTTACTACAACTTTGTTTTAGATGTCATTTACATGCAAGGTCTCTAACATTAATTTCATAAAACATATTTGAATAGAGGTCTAGGGGGTCAATTTGGTCAACCTAGGGCTAACCATGACTTAGGGGTATTTTTGGACAAAACCTCCAACATAAACTTTGTTCAAAATGTTATTCTAGACATGATTAAAGTACTTTGGAAGACAATGTGCACTTATATGCATTGGTCCCATTATTATCACTCATATCAAGTCACACAAGCAATTCAATCATACATGGTATACATAAGATGACATGTGATCATGATGGATGCTTATGAATGAGCATGATGATGCTTATGTTGATGCAATGCTCATGGTTAACATGCAAGCTAACACTAGGAGTGTTACACCCGCTTCTCCTCACCCTAGTGACACCTTTCTGAGCAAGTTTGGCACTCCTACTCTGCTCTGGAGGGTGTTACAGTCTGTGGGGTATACTGAGCCACCTCAGTATTCTTGGTGGGAGGTGGATATGACAGGAGACTTGCAGTGGTTTGCGGTGCAGGGAGTTGTTCGCCACATGGGGGCAGGCCTGCATGAACTGGGTGGACCTGCAACACAGATGGGTAGACCCCATGGGAAGCAGCCCAGGTTGCGGCCCATGCTATGCTGCTCAACATCTGTCAGAGGTTTGGTGATGAGCTGAGAGGAGGGCCAGCGGCCTGCATTCCACATGTTGACCCAGCAGCAGCGGAGTGGAAGCAGGCTGATGGATGTGCATTGGTCCGAGGTCGTGGAGAGCGAGCTGAGAGTTCCAGTCCTGCTATGAGTGCTATATGGTTGTGCTCAAGCTGTTCAGTCAGCGAGAGGACACTTATGCACAGGTGATGGTGGCTGTTTGCTGCGCTCAGGAGATGCAACAGAAGGCTGAAAAGCGTGCTCGCAAATTTCGCAAGCAAGCTAGACTCCTGGAGCAAGCCCAGAAGGACCGCAATGACTGGGAAGACATTGCGGAGTACCGTAGGTAGTAGTGGGTGAAAGCCATTAGGGAGAGATATCACAAGCAGGATCAGATGGTCAGTTGGCTACAGAGAAGGAGACCGTGCAGGAGCGCTTGGTGCAGATCACTCGTGAGAGGGATACTGCACTCCGCGTGTCGGATAACAGGCGCTGAGCATGGGAGATGCACCGGATCTAGTCGCTTGAGCGGGAGAACTATCTGCAGGATCAGATTGAGGCTGGTCTTGTGGAGATTCACCGTCTCAACAACTTGCTACACCCTATTCCTCACCCTGTACCAATGTATCCAGAGGTGGGACCTTAGGTGATTGTGGCCGATGACGATGGTATGGAGGTACATGGACCAGCCGCGGCTGCACCACCTTTGCACGAGGACGTGGAGGACGAGGAGCTTGAGCCGGTTACCGACGAGGACGGAGAGGCGATCTTCGACGCTGACTCAGACGACAAGCCTGGAGTGTAGTGGGTAGTTGGTAGTCACCCTGTGAGGATCTTTTGAAGTATGACTGTGGGCAGTTATGCTTTTGTAATCGTGTTGTAATCCGGAACCTTGATCTTTGACTTATGGTCTGTACTGTGATGGTGTAATAACTTCATGGACCCGATGTTGTTTAACTTTATCATGCTCTATCGTTTATGACGATGCTTTCCGTTGTGTGCATATTGCGGATATCTATGTCATGTGCGGGGATTGGTGATGTTGTTTTGTGGAATTGAATTATTGTGCCTTTTTCTGTAAAGTTATTCTCTCGAATACTTTCAGGCATGATTATAAGTTCTTCTATGACAAATCTTGTCATCATCAATGCTCACTGACTGTGTCTTTACAGATGTCTCGTGGCACTCGAGGTGTGGAACAACGTGCGAACATGAACCCACCCCCTCCTCCTCCACCACCAAATCCAGCTGAGCTGATGCAAATGATCGTGGAAAATTAGAGGCTGCTCACTGAAACCATCAATCAGATGGCAAACCAGGGTGGTCGGAATGCACCAAATGAGCCAGCACCTAATCAGTACAGTAGCTTCAAGGATTTCATGGATACCAAGCCCCCATCTTTCAGAGAAGCTGAAGAACCCCTTCAGGATGAGGAGTGGCTAAACACGGTGGAACAAAAGTTCCGCTTACTTCGGCTGACCGATAGTTTGAAGGCCGAGTATGCAGCTCATCAACTGCAGGGACCAGCAGTCATCTGGTGGAATCAGTATCGGGAGGCTCTTCTAGCCAACACTGTGATTGACTGGAATCTCTTCCGTGAAGCTTTCAAAGGACATTTCATACCTCCTGGTGTCATGGAGATGAAGCATACTGAGTTCATGCAGTTAACTTAGGGCAACAAAACTCTAAAAGAGTATTTGCATGCTTTTAATCATCTGTTAAGGTATGCTCCTGAGTTTGTGAGCACGCAGTCGAAGAAGATTGCTAGCTTCAAGAGGGGTATTGGCCCCAAGCTGCTGAAGACTATGGGCCGCACAAAGTGTGCAACTTTCAATGAGTTTGTCAGTGATCCTCTCACCCAAGAGAACTACAACACTGTGTACACTGCGACCAAGACTCGCAAGCGAGCTTTTGAGGCCAGGGCAGGGGCATCTCAATCCAAGGCTCCAGTGGCAGCTAGGCCCCAGTATCGTGCTCCAACTCCAAACCAGCGATATCGCCCTCCAGCGAAGAAGAATCAGGCGAAGACGGGGTTCCGCAAGGGGTACTCCATTGCTCTTCCTAGGGGCAACACTGGTCCCAGCTATGCCAAGACTCCACCTGCCAACCATCCATGCTGGAACTGTAATCAGACAGGGCACTGGGAGAACAACTATCCTTACCCACCGAAAAAGGGAAACCAAGGGAACATCCGCCAGGGGTGTGTTCACTATACAATTGTGGAAGCAATCCCTGCTGGTGAGGTAGTTATGGCTGGTAAGTTTTTGGTTAACCAATGTGATGCACTTGTGCTTTTTGATTTAGGAGCATCGCATTCTTTTGTGAGTTTAGACTTTGTGTCTAAGCATAATCTCAAGGCAGTTACGCTTGATAAAGGCAGTTATTGCATTAGTGCTGCTGGAAATAATATTTCTACAAATCAAGTGGTTTTGGGGGCAACTATGGAAATAGGAGACCGTCAGTTTCTTGCTGATCTGGTTGTTCTACCCGGTGTGGGTATAGATGTAATTCTGGGTGTTAAATGGATGAGTGGTAACGGAGTTCTTATCGACACCACCACTCATGTAGTGATGTTGAGAGACCCGAATACCAAAGAGGCATTCTTAGTGCAACTTCCTTGAGATATTCATATCCGTAGCACGATGAATGCAGTTACATCTAGGGCCATCGAGGATATTCCGGTAGTGTGTGAGTTCCCGGATGTATTCCCTGATGATTTGCCCGGGCTTCCTCCGGATCGGGATGTCGAGTTCAAAATTGAATTGCTCCAAGGTACTGCTCCTATCTCTAGAAGACCATATAGAATGCCGCCAAATGAGCTAGCTGAGCTTAAGACCCAGCTAAATGAGTTGTTGAAAAAGGGTCTTATCCATCCTAGTTCTTCTCCTTGGGGTTGTCCGGCTATCTTTGTGAAGAAGAAGGATCAGTCCTTGTGCATGTGTGTGGACTACCGTCCCCTGAATGCGGTGACCATCAAGAATAAGTACCCTCTTCCTCGCATTGATATTCTGTTTGATCAGTTGTCCAAAGCCAAGGTATTCTCCAAGATTGATTTGCGATCTGGGTATCATCAGATGAAGATCCGTCCTGAAGATGTACCTAAGACAGCTTTCTCGACGAGGTATGGGTTGTATGAGTATCTCGTCATGTCCTTCGGTCTTACAAATGCACCTGCTCACTTCATGTATCTCATGAATTCGGTGTTCATGCCCGAATTGGACAAGTTTGTGGTGGTGTTCATTGATGATATCTTAGTATATTCCCGCAATGAAGAAGAGCATGCGGAGCATCTGCGTGTGGTGTTGTCGCATTTGCGTGAGCATCAGCTTTACGCTAAGTTCAGCAAATGTGAGTTTTGGCTAAAGAAATTACCTTTCTTGGGCCATGTCTTATCTGAAGAAGGCATATCGGTGGATCTAGCTAAGGTGCAAGAAGTTCTGGATTGGAAGGTTCTAACTTCAGTGCACGAGGTTCAGAGTTTTCAGGGTCTGGCTGGGTATTACCGTCGTTTCATTCTAGAATTCTCGAAAATATCCAAGCCTATGACTCGTCTACTTCAGAAAGATGAGAAGTTTGTATGGACGCCCGAGTGTGGAGAGGCATTCCTCAAGTTGAGGACATTGCTAACATCAGCTCCTGTCCTAGCTCAAACCGATATTGAGAAGCCTTTCGATGTCTTTTGTGACGCGTGTATTATCGGTCTGGGCTGTGTGTTTGTTGGGTATTTTAAACGCAAACAGAAAAATCCGCAAGCGCACAGATACCGATGTAGCCTTCACCCGAGAGTATTCCAAAGTATCGATTTTCCACAGGGAACGTGAGTGTACTAATTAAGAATCAAGATCGCCCAAGGATAACTATATAATTATTTTTGGTAGGAAGAGAGGAAGTTTCCTGAGAGTTCTCTAGTTGATCTAAGAATCAAGAGTTACTTCAAAGATTATTTATTTTGGGACATTGTTGGGTATTTTAAACGCAAACAGAAAAAATCCACAAGCGCACGGATACCGATGTAGCCTTCACCCTGGAGTATTCCAGAGTATCGATTTTCCACAGGGAACGTGAGTGTATTAATTAAGAATCAAGATCGCCAAAGGATAACTATATAATTATTTTTGGTGGGAAGAGAGGAAGTTTCCTGAGAGTTCTCTAGTTGATCGAAGAATCAAGAATTACTTCAAAGATTATTTATTTCGGGACATCAGAACACTAACCACAGAAAGAGATGAGAAGGGGGCTTGGAAGCTCTGACTACGGTCCTACAAAGACCGATCCGAACAAGGTGGAATACGTCGACCGTTAGGGCTGTCACTACCCTAGGGCCACCACAACAATCCGCAGGATTGGGTGCAATTCTAGGTAATTGCAAGACTAAACACCACGTCTAATCTATTAATTACTACTCTAGCGTTATAAAGACTAGAGCACTTGATGCAAGCGGGAATCCAATAAATAACTTGAATGTAAATAAAAGTAATTAAAGAACTCAGGAATTATGAATTGAAGAACCTGGAGAACGATGAAGAATGAACCAGTTGCTGCAAAAGTACAATGTTGAGGAAGATCCGACAGATCCGGCTCCTCCTCCGCTCTCCTCTTCTCTCTCCCTATTTTCTAGATTACAACTAGAACTAACTAGAACTAGAACTATAGGAACTAGAACTAGAACTAGATGAACTAGAACTAAAACTAGATGAACTAGAGCTAGAACTAGATGAACTAGAGGGATCCTCTCTACTTGGATGAAGAATTGAAACCCTAGCTTTGATTCTGTAGAAGAGGTATGATCTCCAGGGGCCAGGGGGCCTTGCTTATATAGTCTTTTCAGATGAATCTGGGCCGTCGGATCAAACCGACATTAATCGCACGGTTTTCCTTAATCCTTTAGGTCGGTGAAGCGTGATCCGCAAAACGGGTCCTGTTTGGAGTCTGTAGCTGGGCGGGCGCCCTAAGGAGTAGGGCGGGTGCCCTGTCCCTAAGCCCTCTCTGCTTTCCGTTTGTTCCCGTGGCTTCTAGAGTCTTCTAGATGATAGAAAATTGTGCGGCACGTTAATATCTCTATGTAAACCCAACGTGTGGGCCTTTCCTCCGTATTTCCTGATAACCCCCTGTAGAAATAGACAAACACCAAAACTCGTGGAATTCTGTCGGATAAAACCCTAAGTCTGGGTGTTGGTTGCATTTGGATCCTTTTCCATGATTAGTTCATGGTTAAATGTGAGCATTAAGGACCGTCAACAGACATTAGAACACTAACCACATAAAGAGATGAGAAGGGGGCTAGGAAGCTCTGACTACAGTCCTACAAACACCGATCCGAACGAGGTGGAATACGTCGACCGTTTGGGCTGTCACTACCCTAGGGCTACCACAACAATCCGCAGGATTGGGTGCAATTTCAGGTAATTGCAAGATTAAACACCAATCTAATCTATTAATTACTACTCTAGCGTTATAAAGACTAGAGCACTTGATGCAAGCGGGAATCCAATTAATAACTTGAATGTAAATAAAAGTAATTAAAGAACTTAGGAATTATGAATTGAAGAACTTGGAGAACGATGAAGAACGAACCAGTTGCTGCAAAAGTATAATGTTGACGAAGATCCGACAGATCTGGCTCCTCCTCCTCCGCTCTCCTCTTCTCTCTCCCTATTTTCTAGATTACAACTAGAACTAACTAGAACTAGAACTAGATGAACTAGAACTAGATGAACTAGAGCTAGAACTAGATGAACTTGAGGGATCCTCTCTACTTGGATGAATAATTGAAACCCTAGCTTTGATTCTGTAGAAGAGGTATGCTCTCCAGGGGCCAAGGGGCCTTGCTTATATAGTCTTTTCAGATGAATCTAGGCTGTTGGATCAAACCGACATTGATTGAACGGTTATCCTTGATCCTTTAGATCGGTGGAGCATGATCCCCGAAAAGGACTCTGATTGGGCACAAAAGGTGGGCGGGCGCCCTAGGCCAGGCCCCATTCTGCCTCCGCTTTGTTCCTGTGGCTTCTGGAGTCTTCTAGATGATAGAAAATTGCGCGGCACGTTAATATCTCTTTGTAAACCCGACGTGTGGGCCTTTCCTCCATATTTCCTGATAACCCCCTGCAGAAATAGACAAACACCAAAACTCATGGAATTCTGTCAGATGAAACCCTAATTTTGGGTGTTGGTTGTATTTGGATCCTTTTCCATGATTAGTTGACGGTTAAATGTGAGCATTAAGGACCATCAACAAGCTCCCCCAAGCTTAACCTTTGCTCGTCCCTGAGCAAAGATGAACTCAAGAGTTTCTGCAGTGGTTTCATGCCTTAAAGGTACACATGCGTTCAAACATGATCTCATCTCTAGGTTAGGGTAAACTGTTAAGATTTAAACTCATCTTACCTTTCACCATGGGGCTTGTAACTGTCACTTGTGTCTTGAGCAGTTAAAAGATAGAACGGTCTAGTCAAGCACCATGTCTCTTGTTCTTCGATTAACTATAGCTCTGGAGTTTTTGCAGATTTTCAAATAAAACTCAGAGATTCCTTGTATGACTCTCTCTAGTCTCTCTTTTGTGGTATTTCTGGATCCTTCCAAGGCAGTAATGGTGTATGCCTTCTCTCAAAGTATGTGGTATTTTTGGTATGAGGCATAGTGGCATTGCCTTCTCTCTCACCCTACTCTAATAAGGTTTTGATATCTGGAGCTCATAGGTGGGAGACAGCTAATACATACTTACAAGACATTTATTGCATAGTCAAACCATGGATCCAGAAGAACAAGTCAATAAGTCAAATCAAGAAGTGCACGTGTGGCGAATGAATGGTGTATGGTGATGATGGTGATAACAATGGTGAAAGTCTAATTCTACTTGTGCTCTTTTGAGGGATACATACCTTTCTTGCTCTTTTGAAACTTTTTGAGGAGAATGAGATGCTCTATATTTTCTTTTCTTTTCTCTCAGGTGGGTATCTTGTACCCCGAATTCTACTGTCGGACACTTGTCCATTTTTACCTCTCGTCTCACTGTTTCTTTTCTTTCGAGGTTTCGGGCACTTGCCCCTTTTTATTTCCTCGTATCTTCTCTTTTTTTAGAGTACTCACCTCTTTAAATAACGTAGCAAGTGGTAGTAACCGAAATATCTTGAGCATTTATTTCATAGGGGAAAACAGAAATAGGAGAATGTTTTTGGCTATTCTCTCCCGGATTAGGAGTAGAATATTTTTGGGTGAATCTGGAGATGGAAATGAGTGGATGTATGTGGATGCGTACTTCCGGAGTAGAAGCAGCATGTATGAGTGAACGTGCAAGTGAATCTTGATTTTAACCGCATGACAAGCTCCTAAGGGTCTACACAGCTTGACCACACTCAATGCTCATAAGCAGTAAAAAGTAAATGTATGGTTCATAGTCTAATAAGCATGTATATATGGCTGTTGTAGGATTTTAAACTCTCATCATACAGGAACTCATCATGCAACATTTTAAAGATTTTCAAAGATAAAATTCTCCAGAATTCTAGCATCTCTAGGAACAGATAAACAGTGGCTCAACCTTCCTATATCGTATCCGTTAACTTAGACTTTAGATCAAGTACTCTTCCCACAAGTTCAGGTTTAGAGCAAATCTTAATTAATAACAGTCATGCCTAAACTTGAGAGAGATTTTAATTTTGAGAACTAGTCATGGCAGAGCAACTATTCATCATTTTCATGTGAGAGCTTATCATGAGGGTTCATAGCAAACTTTATTTATTTATTTATTTAGCAAACTAAGCAAAGATATATATATAAGCACAAAATCTTTATTGGGTTTTTATGTTATGCATCTTTTTTTATTATTTGAGTAAAGTAATAACATGAGTAGAACACTTAGCTGGATAAATGGGTGTGCTCTCCCCTAAGCTGGATTTTGACGTAATTTCTTCTGATGTAGCTAGCAGGTGACGGAGGTGTATTTGAATGTTGGCAGCACCCTGACAGCGATTAGGGTGTCCTCCGTCTACTCGTCTTCTTTGATCCTTGAATTCTGTGGAGCTCAAATAGACAACAAAGCTTTGTGGAACTAGTTAAGTGTTAGCATAAATATCTAGCCTTTATCATGTTGAGCCTCCTCAATAAATGTTTCTTTCTTTGGTAGGATCACAATTTTATTTTTATATTTTCATTTTTATAGGACAGGAATATATTTATTTTATTTTTATGCCACCACAGTGAATGTACTTATGGGTTTTATGCCATGAGCATACTCACATGGGGCTTACTATTTTTAACATTTTTATTTTCTTTTCGAGATGATATGAACCTTATTAACTAAGCAAACTATTTTAATTAATTGAAAGGAAAAGGATAACTATCAAGTTTACCTCTTGGCAAGGCGTTCGGTGTTTTTAAGTCCTTCGAACGGGACTCTCCGTTTTCTCAGTCGTCCTGGGATTCGCTGGATGGCGTAGTCGGTGGTTCCGGCGATGCTTCTTCTTTGTGTATAACTATCTTCTCTCTCCACACCTGACTCGGTGCTACTGTCTTCTCAGGACAGTTCTGTTCAAGTTGTATGTCTTCAGACCTTACTACTTCTCCTTCGTAGTCTGCCCATCCGTTCTTGATGATTTGCCTCCTTTGGTTGCGGTTGCGTCGTCTCCTGCTTGTCCTGATCTGCTTAAAGTCTTTCGGAATGTCTGATCTGCCATCTAGAGCTGAATGTATGTTGGTTTTAAGGGCATGGTTCCGAACAAGAGCCGATAGGTGATTACGGCCATTATGTTGACGTCCGATCCGGTGTCGCAAAATGTCTTGTATAAGTTGTATCCATTGATGGAGCAATAGATGCTTGGCATACCTGGGTCGTCCTTCTTAGTCAGAAACGGTGACTTAAGTCGACAATCTTGACCTCCTTGAACTGGAGTGACCATCTTAGCTGACTTGGTCCACATTTGCTTGTTCCGGTTCCTCCTGTTGGTCCTCTTCCTTGGTTCATGTCGGGATTGCTCTGAGATTTGTGTAGTCTTGTTCTTGAAGGAAAACGTCTCCTTCCTCCCCTTGATGTAGAAACTGATCTTGGCAGCACTAGCGTAGATGACAGCTCCCGAGGTGTTCAGGAATGGCCTCCCTAGGATGATGGGTGCCCTCCGATCAGTACCGGTCTCTATCGCCACGAAGTCTGCTGGGGTGTACAAGGTACCAACTCGGACGCAGAGGTTCTTTAATATTCTCTTTGGGAAACTTAGTGTCCGATCTGCAAGCTGCAAACACATGGTTGTTTCTAGTAAAGGATGTGTAAAGAATTTTTCATAGAGTACCCTGGCATAATGTTGACACTACAGCCAAAGTCGCAGAGTGCTTCTCGGAAGTACACCATGCCTATGGAGATCGGGATAACGGGGCGTCCTGGATCGCCTCTCTTGACCGGCAGAAGGTCAGTAATTACTTCCACAACGGGGTTACTCCAGTAGTTACCTACATCAAACATGTCTACAAGATTTGCAGATTCTAATCCATCCAGTTGTGATGGTATACCGGGGTTAGTAGCAGGAACAGCAGCAACTATTTGATTTAACTGAGATTCAATCATCTTATTAAAGCTAATTTGATTCTTGATGGCAGTAGAGAAATTATCTATTCTATTATTTATAATTTCTAACATTTTATCATTAGATGCCAATTTCTTAGATAGGTTATCCATTAGCTTTCCTTGATAAGACACTAACTCTGTCAGAGGTAGAAAATTATTATTATTATTTTAAGGATTATTACCTTGATAATTACCTGAGTAGTTAGGCCTCTGTTGATTCCAACCTTGATTTTGTTGAGGACGGTTGTAGTAGTAGTTGTTGTTGTTGATGTAGTTTACATTCTCAAGCATCTTAGGGCAGTGATTGCCTTAGTGTCTAGTATCTCCAGTGTGTCTGTGCTCGTAGATCCAGGTTCTCCACTTAGTGGAGTCTGGGAGTTGTAAAACTCTTCCATATTTTGCTCGAAGTGTACCTGCTCATAGAGACAAGGCAGAGATCAAGTGCATGGGCCTTGATGGTGCAAAACACCAACAGAACCAAAAGTGTATTTGTTCTTCTCTAATCTTAAGCATAGTGAGCAAGACAAAGTTGATGGATAATAAGATCATGAGTGTAGCATTTAAAACATTTGTCAGATCAGATTGCTCAACCTAATGGAAAGATAATCTATCTATACTTATGTTTTTTATATATCTTCCAAAGATTGAGTGTGCAACATTTTAGTTCATATGATTAGGAGTGTGGGATCACAAAGGTGGAAGGACTAAACATATTGAATCGACTGGGTTGGTTAATCTAGAGTTGTAAATCATACATGTTTGTCTCTTTTATTCATGTGAACGCCAGAACCAAGGAGAAGCTTATAAAAGTGATAGTCAAGTACCTTAAGATGTTACCTTACTTGAAGAGTGATGGTACAGTATCACCTTATGGAAGCTTTCCTTTCTTAGCAGTTGTGCATCGTGTTTGTGGCACCCTCCATGGATCATCTCTTGTGAGCTATGCCTTCCTTGTCTAAATTGTTAAACTTCATGTGTCTCTCTCTTTGTCTCCAATGTGAGTTTATCTCAGGACCTCCCAGGTTGATATTGAATGTTTTCCTGCAGGGGTTAGTCCAACAAAATATCCAATATCTACTATAGCATACTATTGGCTCAAAAATCAACCTAGACACCATGTCTACTTTGATTTAGGAGGGCATTTTGACCTAAGCACCATGCTTAATTCAAAATCCCTTTGAAGCAAGATCATCATTCCTAAACTAAGCACCATGCTTAGTTAAGAGATAAATGAAACTACTCCAAACCTAGACATATACTAAAGCAAATAAAGGTAGCATGAGAGCATTTATAGAGATCTACTCAAGTGGAGATGAAGTAGTGTGATTAGTATTTAACAAATTGAGCATGTCTCAAAGGTAGGCACAACCAACATAGCAACATGGCAAAGGATGTTTTTATGTAAAGTACTCCCCCAAGCTTGAATTTTGCAAAATTCAAGTTTGGATGAATTTAATTCAATAATATCTCTATGTAAACCCGACGTGTGGACCTTTCTTCCTTATTTCCTGATAACCCCCTGCAGAAATAGACAAACACCAAAACTCGTGGAATTCTGTCAGATAAGACCCTAAGTCTAGATGTTGATTTCATTTGGATCCTTTTCTTTGTTTATTTGCTGATTATATTTGGTACTTAAGGACCGTCAACAACAGCAAACCCACCTTTTCCACTTCCCGCATTTTGGGGAAATGGGCGAATCTTGCGGCAGTTGTGGCGTTTTGGTTTTCAAGAATTATCGCAGTTAATTCGGTGGCTTTTCTGAATGATTGTTGGTTTCCTTTTCTTGGCCCGCGCAAAGAGCGGCTATACAATTAGCAGGCGCTCCTTTTTATGCAACAGACTGACAATATCGCAGGATGCTCCATCACATCGCACATTAATACGGCGATACGATTTTTTCAAAAGATATGCTCAGGGACTGGCCGACCAGTTCGCCCAATTGACAATTCGAGGACTGTACCGACCACCGAGCATGATATGCTCGGGGACTGGCCGACCAGTTCGCCCAATCGACAATCTGGGGACTGTAACGACCACCGAGCATGATATGCTCGGGGACTGGCCGACCAGTTCACCCAATCGACAATTTGGGGACTATACCGACCACCGAGCATGATATGCTCGGGGACTGGTCGACTAGTTCACCCATTTTGACTAGTCTGACCTTTAGAAAATCCGGGGGCCGTACCAATCGTCGAGCAAGACGTGCTCGGGGACCGGTTGGCTGTTTCCATTCAGTCGCAAGCAAGTATTACGCGCCCTTGGCTTGGAAAATGCAATTGCATAATGTTTAATTGGATAGTTTTAACTATTTAGACCTTGCTACAAGGTTCATGCTTCGCCTTCCAGCAAGCTCGGGGACTACATCGGTACGATGCATTTGGCGATGCATCACAATATCAGATTTTCATGTGCTTTTTCTCTTTAGACCCTGGCACCATGTGCCTACGTCACCTACTACCAGGCTCGGGGACTAAGTGGGCACACTTCACCTTACGGTGAATATGCTTGCTTTTTTGAGGTCTATACTTTTCAGAAAAGTAAAGTGGGCACACTTCACCAGGAAAGAAATCTTTTTTGATTAAGAGCTCCATGCATTCTTCAAACAACCTGTTTCTTCGATGTCGATGTTGATCAACTGTCTTTTAAGTTGGTTAAAATACCGTTGCAACTGTTTGGGCGACTTTTCTGCTTATTGAAGACGTCAAGCCTCACTGGTCGAAGAAGTTCAAGATGGCGTGTTACATCACAATACCTGGTGCTCGGGGACTAGCTGTGGGGGTATAAATCCCTATACCCTTACGGCTAGACTTGGACCAAGAGACTTGGTCCATCACGAGGAAGACGCGGGGCTTGATCCAACTACCTGGAGTCTCGCGCAAGGAAACAAGACGTGGAGACCAAGCAAGATTCTAGTCGGTTAGAATAGGAATTGATATCATGCTATCTATGGCAATTGTAATCGACTAGGATTAGTTTCTAGATCTATAACCCAGCCCTCTGGACTATATAAAGAGAGGCAAGGGACCCCCCATAGACATCTCATCTCAACTCAATTCAATCCAATACAATCAGACGCAGGACGTAGGTATTACGCCCACACGGTGGCCGAACCTGGATAAAAACCTTGTCTGTGTCTTGCGTCACCATCGAGTTCGTAGCTTGCGCACCTGTCTGCCTATAAACTACTACCGTGGGTATACCCCAAGGTAGATTGCTGACTAGCTTTCGTCGACACGATGGAACTACTAGATGAAGTGTGTCATATGCAATCTCGCTTCGGTCCAGTTGGAGATAGTATTAGTTTCGGTGCAAGATAGGTGCATAGTTTGTGCCCAGTGCACCATAGGCTCAGAAACCGTTGTGGAAGTTCCCAATTGTACTCCTAGGTGAAGAGGCTCAAATGAAAGCTCAGTTTGGTCTGTTTGGACTTTGGAGATAGTGCTAATCTTGATGCAAGATAGGTGTGGGGTTTGCATGGAACATACCATATTCTCATAAATCAATTTGGACGTACCTGATAGAACTCCTAGATGATGTGTGTCATATGGAATCTCGCTTCGGTCCGTTTGGAGTCAGCATTAGTTTAGGTGCAAGATTGATGCATGGTTTGCACATAATGCACCATAAGCTCAGAAACCATTGTGGAAGCACCCGATAATACTCCTAGGTGAAGAGGCTCAAGTTGAAGCTCGGTTCGATCTGTTTGGAGATAGTGCTAATCTTGTTGCAAGATAGGTGCATGGCTTGCATGGAACATACCATATGCTTAGAAATCCATTTGGACGCACCCAATAGAACTCCTAGATGACATGTGTCATATAGAATCTCGCTTCGGTCTCTTTGGAGATAGTGTTAGTTTTGGTGCAACATGGCTGCACGGTTTGTGCCTAATGCACCATAGGCTAAGGAACCATTTTGGACGCACGCGATGGTACTCCTAGGTAAAGGGGCTCAAGTGAAAGCTTGGTTTGGAGATAATACTAATCTTGATGCAAGATAGGTGCACGGTTTGCATGGAACATACTATATGCTCGGAAATCAATTTGGATGCACCCGATAGAACTCATAGATAATGTGTGTCATATGGAAGCTCACTTTGGTCTGTTTGGGGACAATGTTAGCTTCGGTGCAAGATAGGTGCACGGTTTGCGCCTAATGCACCATAGGTTCAGAAACCATTGTGGAAGCACCCGATGATACTCCTAGGTGAAGAGGCTAAAGTGGAAGCTTAGTTCGGTCTACTTGGAGATAGTGCTAATCTTAATGTAAGATAGGTGCATGGTTTGTGTGGAACATACCATATGCTCAAAAATCAGATTGGACACACCCAATGGAACTCTTAGATGATGTGTCTCATATGGAGTCTCGCTTTGATCTATTTAGAGACAAAGTTAGTTTCAGTGCAAGATAGGTGCACGGTTTGCGCCTAATGCACCATAGGGTCAGAAATCATTGTGGAAGCACGTGATAGTACTCCTAGGTGAAGAGGCTCAAGTGAAAGCTCAGTTTGGTCTGTTTTGAGATAGTGCTCATCTTAAGGCAAGATAGGTTCATGGTTTGCGTGGAACATACCATATGCTCAGAAATCAATTTGGACACACCGGATAGAACTCCTAGATGATGTGTGTCATATGGAATCTTGCTTCGGTCCATTTGGTTATAGTGTTAGTTTTGATGTAAGATAGGTGCATGGTTTGCACCTAATGCACCATAATCTAAGAAACCATTTTGGACGCACCCGATGGCACTCCTTGGTGAAGATGCTCAAGTGGAAGCTTGGTTCGGTCTATTTGGAGATAGTTCTAATCTTGATGCAATATAGGCGCATGGTTTGCATGGAACATACCATATGCTTAGAAATCAATTTCGACACACCCGATGGAATTGCTAGAAGCACCCGATGGAACTACTAGATGAAGTGTGTCATATGGAATCTCGCTTCGGTCCAGTTGGAGATAGTATTAGTTTCGGTGCAAGATAGGTGCATGATTTGCACCCAGTGCACCATAGGCTTAGAAACCATTGTGGAAGTTCCCGATGGTACTCCTAGGTGAAGAGGCTCAAGTGAAAGCTCCATTCAGTCTATTTAGAGATTCTGCTAATCTTGATGCAAGATAGGTGTACGGTTTGTATGGGATGTACCATATTCTCGGAAATCAATTTGGATGCACCCAATAGAACTCCTAGATGATGTGTGTCATATGGAATGTCGATTAGGTTTGTTTGGAGATAGTGTTAGTTTAGGTGCAAAATTGGTGCACGGTTTGCGCATAATGCACCATAGGCTCAGAACCATTGTGGAAGCACCCAATGATACTCCTAGGTGAAGAGGCTCACGTGGAAACTTGGTTCGATATGTTTGGAGATAGTGCTAATCATAATGCAAGATAGGTGCACGGTTTGCATGGAACGTACCATATGCTTAGAAATCCGTTTGGACACACCCGATGGAACTGCTAGATGCACCTGATGGAACTAATAGATGAAGTGTGTCATATGGAATCTCGGTTCGGTCTAGTTGGAGATAGTATTAATTTTGGATGCAGATAGGTGCGTTGTTTATGCCATGTGCACCATAGGCTCACAAACTGTTGTAGAAGTTCCCGATGGTACGCCTAGGTGAAGAGGCTCAAGTGAAAACTCGATTCTGTCTGTTTGGAGATAGTGCTAATCTTGATGCAAGATAGGTGTACGGTTTGCATAGAACATAGCATATTCTCAGAAAACAATTTCGACGCAACTGATAGAACTCCTAGATGATGTGTCATATGGAATCTCGCTTCGCTCTGTTTGGAGTTAGTGTTAGTCTAGGTGCAAGATTGATGCACGGTTTGCGCATAATGCACCATAAGCTCAAGAACCATTGTGGAAGCACCCGATAATACTCCTAGGTCAAGAGGCTCAAGTGGAAGCTCGGTTCGATCTATTTGGAGATATTGCTAATCTTGATGCAAGATAGGTGCATGATTTGCATGGAACATACCATATGCTCAGAAATCCAATTGGACACACCAAATAGAACTATTAGATGACATGTGTCATACGGAATCTTGCTTCAGTCTATTTGGAGACAAAGTTAGTTTTGGTCTAAGATAAGTACATGGTGTCGGCTTGTCGGAGAGCGTTTCCGGCCATCGTCGGCACGCTGCGAGGTTCGTCTCGTCATCCTCTACACCGGCACGCTATCCTTTTCTCGAATCCGTACTCGTTTATTGTTTCCCTAACTTTATTTCTTGTTTTGCGGCGAACCTCCATGAACGCAGTCTTCTTCGTTTCCGGCCACCACGTCCCTATGTGGCGTCACCGGTGACCCTGCACCCCGCGCCGCAGTCCCGCGCCACCCCAGCCCGTGCCCCTTGGTCTGCTACTGCAAGCAGGGCAGCAGGCGGCCATTCAGATGCCGTGCAGGTGCTCCCTGCCGCCGCTGCCTTGGTGCAGCCAAGCAGGCCCTGCCCCAGCCCCGCACATGGGTCACCACGGCCGCGCGTCGCTGCACCGGTATCCTGTCGAGGCCCCTCCCTGCCTCTGCTGCGCAGCAGCAGCACGTCCACGTTTCTGTAGAAGAAGACATATTTACAAGTTTGCCACTGGTCATTAATCATTTGCCATTTAATCGTTCTAACTCTGTTTCATTCCGTTTCAATTGCGTTAGTTTGGTAACGTCGCGCTCTACGCAGTAGTGCTAACTTTTATTATGTCATATATTTTTTTCCATATTTAATTGAATATTAGATTAATTAATATATGCACCTAATTTTATAATTAAAAGCAATATAGAGTTATAATCATGTTTTCTATTGTTTTATGACCATGGCAACGTAAATGACTTATTAGCAATACTGTTTTTCATGTCCCATGTTTATAAATATAATTAGTTTAATTAATATTTTTTTTGAATGTCATTTTTAATTAACAAAAAAACAATTTAGGTTTACACTTCGCTATTTTTATAATCTAATATTAACTTGATTGAAGTTAACTTAAATATTTATTAATTATAATTCTTTTAGTTAGACATAAAGTATATAATTAATTTGTGTAATATTTATTTAATGTCTTTTTGGATTAAAGTAACTTATGTTTATAATTTAGATCTTTTATAAATAAATAAATGTTAACATTATTAATATCAACTTAAATGGTTCTTTATTAGTTATAACTTGTTTAATATAAATGTGACACATGTTACGATTTGATTAGTTGCTCTCACTTGCTTTATGTTTTCTAAAATTACAAAGGCGTAAATGGCTTAAATGATATATAATCATCTACAATTAAAATATAACTAAAATTGAACTCCGGCTTTTATAATTCAACATAATTTGGTTAATCTAATTAGGATAGTTCTATTAAATGTCTGTCATATTATTTCATCTAATAAAATGCGACTAACGTATAGTCTGTCCTCTCTCTGTTTTGTTGCAAGCCCCAATAGTCGTGTCCGTTTAACGATAGCTCCGTTCTCAATCGTTCTTGTGTTGTCACAATTATAACAATAAGCCGTGTCGTTTATTGCGCTCTTCTTCTTCAAAGCTTTTCTTTTGATTGATGCTTGTTCTTAGTCGTGATTGTTGTTTGTCTGTTTGTGTTGCTTGGTTGCTACGAGTAGAAGAAGCGTGGTTCGTCAATAGTGAAGACCAGGAGCTAAGGACCGACAGTCGAAGCAGAAGTTGAAGATTAGAAGAAAGAAGCCAAAGAATTCTGAGCAGATAATAAAGGCAAGTGCAGACACCGTTTGATCATTTTGAACCTACTCATTAATGTCATTTACTTTACATGCATGTGTCCAATGAATGCAAACCCTAAGGACATGACTAGCTTTACTTACCATTCCTTGTTCACCTGGGGTTATGTATATGGGTAGTCTAGGCTATACTAGGTTTGCTTAGCTGCTCTACTCATCTTATACACATGCCTAAACAAGTAATACTCTCTACTTAACTTGATGCTTAAACTGTGCTGAACCTTTGGTCACTGCGGTGATGGCGATGTTGGATGCTTACGAGCATCGTGATGATGGTGGTGACAGGGGGAGCGGGTACTGTTGGTTGTCCGGTTTGCCGGGCGTACCCGTCTCTACTCTCCGTAAGGACTTAGTCAGGGAGCGGCCCCCTGGGACTTACAGTGCAGCTCCAAGCTATATGGCTCTGGCTTGACTAATTAGCAGAACCTTCACTAGTAGGGTGTTACTTTCCGTGTAGGCATGAGGAAGTAACTTGGGTAATGAATATTAAGTTGTCGGTTGATCGGTACGCCATGGCTATGGGTATCGACTGTCGAGCGCCCCGACGAAAACTTGCGAGTGGCATCCTATTAGTTGGACCCTGTGAAAGGTCTCGTAGTGAGACCCTGCCTGCTCACCTTGGCAGTGTTTTGGGGAGTCATGACCCCGGGCAAATGGGAATCACGACTTGGAGTGAACGTGCACACCTCTGCAGAGTGTAAAACTGATATATCAGCCATGCTCACGGTCACAAGCGGCCCAGACCCTCACTTGATGAGCAAATTGGATTCACTGGATACTTGGAGATGGAACTTGGCGAGGTTGCTACCTCGTGTTTTGGCGGAATGGCTATTCCGTGTTGGCAGGATTGCTATCCTGTATTAATATTTGGGGTTAATCCCTGGACTTCTATAATTATTAGGATAGTCATTTAAAAAGATGCTAATTACTACTTACACTAATTAAGGGTTGGGTTTATGCTACTCATAATTAGTAATAGGTTGTTCTAATAATAGTCATAACTAAAAGTGATCAACTAAAATGCTACCGCAGTCAAACCAAGTCAGCTTTACCTTGTTTTAAGCCTTGCATGTCATTACTTTCCGTCTGTGCTTGTTGAGTTCGACATGAACTCACCCTTGCTATTTCCCCCACACCCCCAGTGTGTAGTAAAGTGTTGCTCAGAGGAAGGATAGAGATGCTATGGAGTTTTCTAGAAGCTTATCAGAAGTGCTTGGCGTACGGAGCCCCCAGTCAACCGTCCCTGAGAAGAATGGAGCCTAAGAGGTTCTAGCTACTGTTTCCGCGTACTCTGATGTTTTGTAATTGTTATTATAAATATGTTTACCGCTATATATAAAATTGATTCTGATATTTCTATTCTTTTGTTATATGTGTGGACTTCCTGGGCACACATATGACGACTCTGGTTTTTCTTTTAAAGGCCAGGGTGTGATAGTGTACGGTTTGCAACTAATGCACCATAGTATTAGAAACCATTGTCCAAGGACCCTATGGTACGCCTAGGTGAAGAGGCTCAAGTGAAAGCTCGGTTCTATCTGTTTGGAGATAGTGCTAATCTTGATTCTAGATAGGTGTACGGTTTGCATAGAACGTAGCATATTCTCAGGAAACAATTTCGACGCACATGATAGAACTCCTAGATGATGTGTCATATGGAATCTCGCTTCGGTCCATTTGGAGTTAGTGTTAGTCTAGGTGCAAGATTGATGCACGGTTTGCGCACAGTGCACCATAAGCTCAAGAACCATTGTGGAAGCACCCGATAATACTCCTAGGTAAAGAGGCTCAAGTGGAAGCTCGGTTCGATCTGTTTGGAGATAGTGCTAATCTAGATGCAAGATAGGTGCATGGTTTGCGTGGAACGTACCATATGCTCAGAAATCCATTTAGACACACCCAATAGAACTCCCAGATGAAAAGTGTCATATGGAATCTCGCTTCAGTCTATTTGGAGATAGTTTGTTTTGGTGCAAGATAGGTACATGGTTTGTGCCTAATGCACCATAGGCTAAGAAATCATTTTGGACGCATGTGATGGTACTCCTAGGTAAAGGGGCTCAAGTGGAAGCTTGGTTTAGAGATAGTGCTAATCTTGATGCAAGATAGGTGCAAGGTTTGTATGGAACATACCATATGCTCAGAAATCAATTTGGATGCACCTGATAGAACTCGTAGATAATGTGTCATATGGAAGCTCGCTTTGGTCCGTTTGGGGACAATGTTAGTTTTGGTGCAAGATAGGTGCACGGTTTGCGTCTAATGCACCATAGGCTTAGAAACCATTGTGGAAGCTCCCGATGATACTTCTAGGTGAAGAGGCTGAAGTGGAAGCTTGGTTCGCTTTGTTTGGAGATAGTGTTAATCTTAATGTAAGATAGGTGCATGGTTTGCATGGAACGTACCATATGCTCAAAAATAAGATTGGACACACCCAATGGAACTCTTAGATGATGTGTCTCATATGGAGTCTCGCTTTGATCTATTTAGAGACAATGTTAGTTTCAGTCCAAGATAGGTGCTCGGTTTGCGCCTAATGCACCATAATCTTAGAAACCATTTTGGATGCACCCGATGGTACTCCTAGGTGAAGAGGCTCAAGTGGAAGCTTAGTTCGGCCTGTTTGGAGATAGGTCTAATCTTGATGCAAAATAGGCGCATGGTTTGCATGGAACGTATCATATGCTTAGAAATCAATTTGGACACACCCGATGGAACTGCTAGAAGCACCCGATGGAACTACTAGATGAAGTGTGTCATATGGAATCTTGCTTCGGTCCAGTTGGAGATAGTATTAGTTTCGGTGCAAGATAGGTGCATGATTTGCACCCAATGCACCATAGGCTTAGAGACAATTGTGGTAGTTCCCGATGGTACTCCTAGGTGAAGAGGATTGAAAGCTCCGTTTGGTCTATTGGAGATAGTGCTAATCTTGATGCAAGATAGGTGTACGGTTTGCATGGAATGTACCATATTCTCGGAAATTAACTTCGATGCACCCAATAGATCTCCTAGATGATGTGTGTCATATGGAATCTCGCTTCGGTTTATTTGGAGACAGTGTTAGTTTAGGTGCAAGATTGGTGCACAGTTTGTGCATAATGCACCATAGGCTTAGAACCATTGTGGAAGTACCCGATGATACTCCTAGGTGAGGAGGCTCAAATGGAAGCTTGGTTCGATCTATTTGGAGATAGTGCTAATATTGATGCAAGATAGGTGCACGGTTTTCATGGAACGTACCATATCCTTAGAAATCCATTTGGACACACCAAATAGAACTATTAGATGACATGTGTCATACGGAATCTTGCTTCAGTCTATTTGGAGACAAAGTTAGTTTTGGTCTAAGATAAGTACATGGTTTGCGCCTAATGCATCATAGGCCAAGAAACCATTTTGGATACACCCGATGATAGTCCTAGGTAAAGAGGCTCAAGTGGAAGCTCAGTTTGGTTTGTTTGAAGATAGTGCTAATCTTGATGCATGATAGGTGCACGAATTGCATGGAACGTAGCATATGCTAAGAAATTTATTTGGAAGCACCCAATAGAACTCCTAGATGACGTGTATCATATAGAATCTCACTTCGATCTCTTTGGAGATAGTGTTAGTTTTGGTGCAAGATAGGTAGATTTTGGACGCACACAATGGCACTCTGAGGTAAAGGGGCTCAAGTGGACGCTCGGTTTGGAGATAGTGCTAATCTTGATGCAAGGTAGGTGCATGGTTTGCATGGAATGTACCATATGCTCAGAAGTCAATTTTGAAGCACCCAATAGATCTCCTAAATGACGTGTGTCATGGAATCTCGCTTTGGTCTGTTTGGAGACAGTGTGAGTTTCGTTGCAAGATAGGTGCATGGTTTGCAACTAATGCACCATAGGATCAGAAACCATTGTCCAAGCACCTAATGGTACTCCTAGGTGAAGAGGCTCAAGTGAAACTCGGTTTGGTCTGTTTGAAGATAATGCTAATCTTGAAGCAAGACAGAAGCACGGTTTACATGGAACATACCATCTGCTCAGAAATCAATTTGGACGCACCCAATAGAACTCCTAGATGATGTGTGTCATATGGAATTTCGCTCCAGTACATTTGTAGATAGTGTTAGTTTTGATGCAAGATAGGTGCACGGTTTGCGCCTAATGCTACATAGGCTTAGAAACCATTGTGGAAGCACCCGATGATACCTAGGTGAACAGGCTCAAGTGAAAGCTCGGTTTGGTCTGTTTGGAGATAGTGCTAATCTTGATGCATGATAGGTGCTTGGTTTGCATGGAACGTACCATATGCTCAGAAATTAATTTAGACACAACTAATAGAACTCTTAGTGACATATGTCATATGGAATCTCACTTCGTCTATTTGGAGATAATGTTAGTTTTGGTGCAAGATAGGTGCACGGTTTGCGCCTAGTGCACTAGAGGCTAAGAAAATATTTAGGACGCACGCGATGGTACTCCTAAGTAAAGGGGCTCAAGTGGAAGCTCGGTTTGGAGATAGTGCTAATCTTGATGCAATATAGGTGCACGGTTTGCATGGAACGTACCATATGCTCGGAAATCAATTTCGACGCACCCGATAGAACTCCTAGATAATGTGTGTCATATAGAATCTCGCTTCGGTCTGTTTGGAGACAATGTTAGTTTCGGTGCAAGATAGGTGCACGGTTTGTGCCTAATGCACCATAGGCTCAGAAACCATTGTGGAAGCACCCGATGTGGAAGCTCGGTTCGGTCTGTTTGGAGATAGTGCTAATCTTGATGTAAGATAGGTGCACAGTTTGCATGGAACGTACCATATGCTTAGAAATCAATTTGTACGCACCCAATAGAACTCTTAGATGATGTGTGTCATATGGAGTCTCACTTTGGTCTATTTAGAGAAAATGTTAGTTTTAGTGCAAGATAGGTGCACGTTTTGCGCCTAATGCACCATACGGTCAGAAACCATTGTGGAAGCACCCAATGGTACTCCTAGGTGAAGAGACTCAAGTGAAAGCTCGGTTTGGTCTATTTCGATATAGTGCTAATCTTGATGCAAGATAGGTGCACGGTTTGCATGGAACATACCATAAGTTCACAAATCAATTTGGACACACCCGATAGAACTCCTAGATGATGTGTGTCATATGGAATCTTGCTTCGATCCATTTGGAAATATTGTTAGTTTTGGTGCAAGATAGGTGCACAGTTTGCACCAAATGCACCATAGTCTAAGTGTTGACACCGTTTTTGGGCACGTGTCCATGATCGGTAAAGTGTAGATCGGCAAGATAAGACGGTGGTGCTTGATCTACAGGGTGAGTTGCCGATGAAGATGGTTGCCGATGGAAGGATGGTTGAACATGACCAAGTCCATAGGTGATGATGTATTTGTGCCGATGGCTATGACAAAGGAGTCTGCCGATGATACGGAGGGAGAACCTGGAAATTGCCGATCGGCTGGTGGGGGTATTCTGGTTTGTCACGTGAGGATGGTTTTACGTTTTCCTTAATTATTTAGATCGTTTTGTACACGGATTCTGTTTAAATTTGGAATTCGAATTCTAGTCGTGTCTGGTTGTAGCTCTTTGAGCAGGGTATAAATGTAGACCCTAGGGCCTTGTAATGAAGATATCTATCAATCAATCAAACACACGTTTTTACTCATATTCCAAGCATCTACTTTTTCGACGACTTCGTCATACTTTTTCCTTTTCATTACGAGTTCTTAGGAATTCGTCGACTTAAGCTCGGCGTGTTCTCAAGTTCCGCGTGCGTACCTCTTGGCCGTGACATCCGAGCGCATCGCTGTTGTCAGGACCAAAGTATTCGAGTTATCACCTTTGCCGATAGTAAGGTCAAATCGGCTAGCACGCCTTAACGTTTAAATCGGGTGTTAGCCCTTTATGTTTGCAGATCAGCTTTTGCACCAACACATCTTTTGGCACACCCGGTGGGACAGATTCAAGATCAAGATCAACATGTCGACTTCTGAGTTTGATCAAGAGAACGTCATCCCCGTGACGGAAGCCAATCTCAAGGATGAGCAGAAGCAAGCTATTGCTAAAGCCATGGAGGATTACAAGCAGCAGTGCCTGAGATCCTTCAGTATGAACAGGAGCGGCGAAGTGATCCAGAAAGATGCACTGCCGACGCCTCAGCAGGTTACTTTTGAAGCCAATCCTGGTAAACTTCAAGAGATGGTTGATAGTGCTATCAACCGTGCTTTGATCAACCAAGCTGGTATACTGTCCAATACGGACTTCAATGTCGTGGCCAGAACCTTCAAGGAAGGACAATTGCCACCAGATTATGTGGGCCCCTCTTATCACCAGCCAGGGTCACCGGTGGTCACAGCTCCATCGGCTACCACAGCCGCTATGGGAACACAGACTACCGTTCCTCCAAGCACGTTGGGAGTCACCAATGCACAATCTACGCCGATGACAACCAATCCACCAACTTCAAATGAGCAGATTAAGCTCACTACAGATCTATTGGCATCGGCGATGTCAGGACTGGTTCCTCCTCCCAACTGGTGGGGTTTTGGTATGCCCCCGGAATACTTGAAGACACCTGGCACATCTCAGGTAACTGACATGATAGGCAAGGCCTCTATGGCATCGGCACCTCCTAATATGCCGATGAATCAAAGTCCCCAGTATACTACAACCACTACTGCAAGACCTTACACTGGGAATTCTCAAGCTCCAACGTTCCAGATGCCTAACGCATCGGCAGACTCAATGCTGATGCAACAGAGGTCTATGACTCAGCCAGGGTCTGTCAATTCAATGATAATGCCCAATTACCAGTCATCGGCAGGGCCTATGCCGATGAATGCTAATAATGGATGGCTTGGGCAGCAAGCCTTTCCGCAAACGCCCCAACAAAATCATCAGGCTACAGGGTTCTAGAATCAGGGAGTGCCTAACCAGCCAATGAATCTTGGGCAGCAGGTCGGCGGACAGCAAATTGGCGGGCAACTGCTTGGTGGTCCGCAGATTGGGGGCCAAATGATTAACCCAATGTTTCATGCAGATCATGCGCCACACAGACACGTGGAAGCCTACCAGCAGGTGCCAGATCTGCAACCACCTCATCGGCAAGATGCCGATGCCTATTGGGCCGATAAGATCGTTGAAGTAATGAGGGACCAATTCGGGATAAAACCCAAAGTCAATACTTACTCTTATCGGACACCATATCCTCCCGCATATGATTTGATCCCGCTTCCAAATCGGTACAAGGTACCGGATTTTACTAAGTTCTCTGGGCAGGATGACTCGTCGACCATGGAGCACGTCAACAGGTTCATCATTCAATGCGGGGAAGCTGGTAACAGGGACGAGTTAAGGGTTCGCTTATTCTCGTCATCATTGTCTGGATCGGCTTTCACCTGGTTTATATCATTACCTCCCAACTCAGTGATTACTTGGGCCGATTTGGAAAAACAATTCCACAAATACTTCTTTTTTGGGGTCCATGGGAAGAAGATCACCGATTTGGTCAAATTAAGGCAACGCAATGATGAATCGGTTGAGAGTTTTGTGCAGAGGATATGGGAGGTTAAGAACAAATGCTAAAGCCTGGTTCTGGATGATCGGCAGCTAGCCGATTTGGCTTTCCAGGGTTTGTTGCCGCACATAAGGGACAAATATGCATCTCAGGAGTTTGAAAGCTTAAGTCATTTGGTGCAAAGAATCTCTGATCAAGACATCAAGCCGTTTGAACCCAAGAGAGCATGGAACAAAAAGGTATCATTTGTGGATGAACTGGCAAGCTCAGACTCTGATGAAGAACCAGTCATCGGCTTGGCAGAATGGGTGAAAAATAAAAAGCCGATGTCCTGTCCTTTTGGACATAAAGAACCAGAGAAGTTCGCGTTCGACATCACCAAGGCCGATAGGATATTTAACTTTCTACTTCAGGAAGGTCAGATCAAGCTGTCACCTAATCATGTGATCCCATCGGCTGAAGAATTAAAGAGGACGAAATATTGCAAGTGGCACAATGCAACTTCTCATGACACTAATGAGTGCAAGGTTTTTCAGACAGCAGCTGCAATCGGCTATAGAATCTGGAAGGTTCAAATTTGACAGTTCCAAGACCCAGAAGCCGATGAAGATTGATCAACATCCTTTCCCAATGAACATGTTGGATGCTAAGGGAAAGGCCAAGGTCTTGACGTCGGAAGCAGCTGAAAGAAGTGCATCGGTGGATCCTCAGCATCAGGTCACTACTGCCGATGCCAAAGGAAAAGGCTTGATCCAGGAGGGAGCTAACTCAGGAAGGCCTCCCCAATCTGGTATTGTGATAACTCACAGGAGGCCTCGGGAGACTTGGCAGTAACGTGAAGATCGGTACCGGCGCCAGCAAGAAGATTATCGTCGGGAAGAGGAAAGGCGCCGACAAGAATGGAATCGGCACAGAGATCACTGGAATTGCCCGTTCTTCATTCATTGCTGGGAGGAGAATATCAAGCTTCCCACTGTCAGAGATTGCCCTGAGTGCAACGGTTATGATCAGTATGATAGGTCCGATCGGCGCTATCACGACGACAATCGGCGATCTAATGGGCCGATCAGAGGAAGAGCGTCTGTTCACGATCGGCTGGGGGGCAGGCTCAGTGTGCACGACAGGCTTGGCAATCGTGTTCAATATTTTCCCAGGAACCAGGAAGAACTCGAAGAGATGGCTAATGCACGGGTTCCCGATGAGTTCATCTTCTGCCGAGATGCCAATACTAACCGGGTGGAATCAGGAGAAAGTCGTCGCCCATCGGTAAGGCAGCAGCAACTTCCTCCCTAGTGTCCGGAGGGGTTGACCAGGACTCAGAAGAGAAGACTGCAGCACGAAAGGCGAGAAGAGTTGAGCAAAGGGGAGAACTCTGGACAGTCTGGTGATCAGCAACAATCAGATCCTAAGGGGAAAGGTCCATCGGCAGATGTCAACATGGTATTTATGTTGCCGATGGAGTTCCTTGCACCATCCAGTGATGATGAGTTTGAATTCTCTGACCAGATAGCTCAGTTGGCTCTGGATCCGATGACAGCTATCTTCGAGAATCCTGCCGATGATGAAAGGCAGCACCTCAAGGCCCTGTTTGTTAAAGGAAAAGTGGATGGTCAGCCGATGACCAAGATTCTGATTGATGGTGGAGCCGCCATTAATATCATGCCATATGCAGTGTATCGGAAGCTTGGAAAAGGGGATCAGGATTTAACCAAGACCGATATGATGCTTAAAGACTTTGAAGGGGATGTGTCTCCGGTCAAGGGGGCAATATGTGAAGAGTTGACCATCGGCAGTAAAACCTTGCCGACAACCTTCTTTGTGATTAGTGGAAAAGGTGCTTACAACTTACTGTTGGGAAGAGACTGGATTCATGCTAATTGTTGCATCTCGTATACAATGCACCAATGCTTGGTCCAGTGGGTAGGTGACAAGATTGAAATTGTCCCAGGAGATTCTTCTTATGTCATCGCATCGGCAGAGGCAGACACCTATGAAAGGACTAGGTGTATTTTAGGAGAAATTTGGGAAAATGATTTTCTCAAGGTTGCCGATTACGAGATTCCACCGATCCAAGCAGTCGGTTCTGATGAAGGTTTTTAATGGATAGGATCGCCGATGATGGAAAGTTAGGCCAGGGGTTCACATCGGCCGATGATCTAGTAGAAGTAGATATAGGTAGTGGTGATAAGCCTAGACCCACTTTTATTAGTGCTAAGTTAGATTCTGGGTGTAAGCAACAGTTAACTGATTTGTTAAAGGAATATAAAGATTGCTTTGCTTGGGATTATACTGAGATGCCTGGTTTGGATCGATCAATTGTTGAACATCGGTTACCTATCAAGTCTGGATTTCGGCCACATCAGCAGCCGGCTCGCCGATGTAATCCTAATATTCTCCCTGATATTAAGGCCAGGATAACCAAACTTATTGAAGCCAAGTTTATTCGGCAGTGTCGGTATGCCGAATGGATTTCCAATGTTGTTCCGGTCTACAAGAAGAACGGGAAGCTTCGGGTCTGCATTGATTTCAGGAATCTCAACAAAGCTACACCGATGGATGGATACCCAATGCCAGTTGCCGATCTGCTAGTTGACGATGCGGCTGGGCATCGGATTATTAGCTTTATGGATGGCAATGCAGGATACAATCAAATATTCATGGCTGAAGAAGATATTCCAAAGACCGCGTTCAGGTGCCCTGGTCATGTTGGGTTGTTTGAATGGATAGTCATGACCTTTGGCTTAAAGAATGCTGGTGCTACTTATCAAAGGGCCATGAATTTTATATTTCATGAGTTCATCGGCAAGCTGGTGGAGATTTATATTGATGATGTGGTGGTTAAGTCTGAAGACTTCACAAAGCATCTTGCCGATTTACGAAAGGTGTTGGAGTGCACAAGGAAGCATGGTCTGAAAATGAATCCCAATAAGTGTGCATTTGGTGTATCGGCAGGACAATTTCTTGGTTTCATGGTGCACCAAAGGGGGATTGAAATCAGTCGAAGATCTATTGATGCCATCAATAAGATAGTGGCCCCTACCAACAAGACCGAGCTCCAGTCCTTGATCGGCAAGGTAAATTTTATCAGAAGGTTTATATCTAATTTGTCTGGTAAAATTCATGCTCTCAGTCCTCTTCTTAAGCTAAAGGCCGATCAAGAGTTTGTCTGGGGGAAGGAACAACAGTTGGCTCTGGATGAAATCAAGAACTATTTGGTGAATCCTCTAGTTCTAATTCCACCTCAGCAAGGGAAGCCCATCAGATTGTATTTGTCTACCGATGGGATGGTCATCGGTTTGGCTTTAATTCAAGAATTTGAAGGGAAGGAGCGTGTAATTTATTACTTAAGCAGGAGGTTGATTGATGCTGAGACTAGGTATTCGGCCATTGAGAAACTATGATTGTGCTTATATTTCTTTTGTATCAAGTTAAGGCATTACTTGTTATCGGCCGAGTGCACTGTTATTTGCAAGGATGATGTAGTCCGATACATGCTATCCATGCCGATTATGAGTGGCAGGATTGGTAAATGGATTTTAGCGCTGTCGGAGTTCGATCTGCGTTACGAATCGGCTAAAGCAGTTAAAGGGCAGGTTATGGCCGATTTTGTAACTCAACATTGCGGTGCAGTGGAGGCTTTGGAAGTTGTACCTTGGACGCTTTTCTTTGATGGATCTACATGTGACCGGGGGGCAGGAATCGGTATAGTATTAATTTCCCCTCGGGGAAGGAAGTATGAGTTTTCCTTGCCGATTGTTGCCACATCGACGAATAATCAGGCTGAGTATCAGGCTTTAATAAAGGGATTGGAATTGTTAAGGGAAGTTCATGCTGATGCTGTCGAGGTCTTCGGAGATTCTATGCTGGTTATAAATCAATTGGCTGGAAGCTATGAATGCCGAAGTGAAGTTCTCATAACTTATTATGAGCGGAGTATGCAATTGTTGAAGGAATTCAAGGATTTCCGATTAGAGTATGTTGCTCGATTGCATAATGAAGAGGCCAATCGGTTAGCTCAGCATGCCTCGGGATATCAGCCTATGATTAATGCAATATCGGCAATTGGTGCCGATGATTGGAGAAAAGAAATCGTTGATTATTTGAAAGATCCATCTAAGAAAGTCGAAAGACGAGTTCGGTTTCAAGCCACCAAGTATGTGCTCCTCGAAGATGAATTGTATTATCGAACTATTGATGGGATTCTTCTCCGATGCTTGGGAGATTATGAAGCTAAAAGTTTGATGGGAGAAATCCATGAAGGGGTATGTGGAGCACATCAATCGGCTTTTAAGATGAAGTGGATGATTAGGAGGAACGGGTATTATTGGCCGACCATACTTGAAGGTTGCTTTAAATATTTCAAGGGGTGTCAAGGATGTCAGAAATTTGGCAATATTCAAAGAGCACCCGCATCGGCCATGAATCCTATTATCAAACCTTGGCCGTTTCGGGGATGGGCTATTGACTTAATCGGTCAGATTTATCTGCCATCTAGCAAAGGGCATAAGTTTATCTTGGTTGCCACCGATTATTTCACCAAATGGGTTGAGGCTATTCCTTTGAAGAAAGTTACCTCGGCCAATATGATTGATTTTGTGAAGGAGCACATTATTTACCGATTTGGGATTCCTCACACAATTACTACCGACCAGGGTACTATGTTCACATCAGGGGATTTTGATGAATTCACAATCGGTATGGGAATTAAGGTATTAAACTCTTCTCCTTATTATGCTCAAGCTAATGGGCAGGCCGAGGCATCTAACAAGGGAATTATCAAGCTTATCAAACGAAAAATTGAAGAAAATCCTAAGCGGTGGCACACATTGTTAAAGAAGCTTTATGGTCCTATCGAATGGCTTGTCATGGATCAACCAAGGTTTCACCTTATCAATTGGTGTATGGGCATGATGCAGTGTTGCCTTGGGAAATTAAGGCTGGATCTAGGCGATTATCTTTTCAAGATCAATTGGCTGTCGATGATTATGCTACTTTGGTGACCGATGAGTTAGATGATCTAGCAGGACATCGGTTAAAGGCTTTAATGAGTATAGAAGAAAATAAGAAGAGAGTTGCTAGTTGGTATGATAAGAAAGTAAAGGCTAAGGAATTTGCCGATGGAGACTTGGTGTGGAAGCTGGTCTTGCTGATCGGGACTAAAAGTTCAAAATTTGGGAAGTGGTCTCCCAATTGGGAGGGTCCCTATCGGATAAGTCGGTCGGCTCCTGGTAATGCCTATATTCTAGAAACTCTCGAAGGAGTTGAATTTCCCAGAGCATTAAATGGCAAATATTTGAAAAAGTACTACCCAAGCATATGGGTCGATGCATAAAAGTTTAAGTGCCGATAACACTCCTATCGACTGGATTGAAATGTGTCTGGGGCTGAGCTCAATGTTTCAAAAGATGCCGATAACAGTCCTATCGACTAGACTAAATATCAAGAGAACTGAAAAGCAGAGAGGAGCGAGCATCTTGCCGATGAAGGGCTCACATGTTTAGCAGCGCTTGGATGGCTGATATGGCACGCAGGCGGATTTGGTTGGCTGCTTCTATCTCTTTGACGTCTTCATCGGCAGAACCTTCTACCGGCTTCAACTTCTTCTTCAACTGCAGTGCTTTGCGACCATGGACATTTCGCTCTTGTTCGAGGAGCTTGATTGTCTTCGGCAGTTGGCTTTCTTCCTGCCTGGCTTGGGACAGGGCGTCCTCTACTTGTTTAAGTTCTGCCAACAGAGCTTCCCTTTTTGCCGACAGATCGGAGATTTTGTGCTTCAGTGCATCTCCCGAGGACTTCAGGGTGCCGATGGTCTTATGCTTTTCATCGGTGAGAAGTTTTTCTTTCATCATCTCCTCGGAAAGACGAGTCTGAGCGGCTCTGTCAGCAAGGCGTTGGGCAGCCCTCTGGTACTGCAGTTGACGGCTCTCCAGGTGTGCTGCTTGAAAGAGAACTTCTTCGGCATCGGCAGGGATGTGACCTCTCAGAGTCTTGAATAAAGCCTTGGCCGGATCGGAATCATCGACTAACTGGGCTGTGTCTTGGTGGAGGAGAGCCGATAATTCTTCTAGCTTTGTCCTGACTTCTGCCGATGTGATCGCAACTGCCCGAGAAGAGCTTGCTTCTTCACCTTCATCTTCGGAGATGTCGATGGCGAAAGAGAACAAGCTGTCAGGAGAGTCCAGCTCCTGAAAAAGAAATAAGACGAGTTATTTTATGGCCAGGTATTGATGAATGATGCAAACAAGGGTTGGATAACTTACCTATTTTAGGGCAATCTCCCGCCTCTGACTCGAAGATGCCGATGGAGCCACAGGTTGATCGGCTAGAGTTGCCGATGGAACTATGTCAACTGAAAAATTAACAGAAGGGGTTATAAGGCCGGAGAAATAGGGTCATCGGCAGTAATCTTATAAAAGTGTGTTACCTTGAGGAAGAGCAGTACTCGTCGGGATGGAAGAGAGCACCGATGCTATTATAGAACCTGCTGGATCGGTAGTTTGCACATGCACATCAGCCGATGTGTCTTTGTTGACGGTCCTTAATGCTCACATTTAACCATCAACTAATCATGGAAAAGGATCCAAATGCAACCAACACCTAGACTTAGGGTTTTATCTGACAGAATTTCACGAGTTTTGGTGTTGGTCTATTTCTACAGGGGGTTATCAGGAAATAAGGAAGAAAGGCCCACACGTCGGGTTTACAAAGAGATATTAACGTGCCGCGCAATTTTCTACCATCTAGAAGACTCCAGAAGCCACGGGAACGAACGGGAGGCCGATCGGGCCCGGGGGCAGGGCGCCCGCCCAAGTCCCTTGGGTGCCCGCCCAGCTACAGTAACCAATCAGCTTCAACTTCGCTGATCATGCTCCATCGACCTAAGGGACCAAGGAAAATCGTGCGATTAATGTCGGTTTGATCCGACGGCCCAGATTCATCTAAAAAGACTATATAAGCAAGCCCCCCTGGCCCCTGGAGAGTATACCTCTTCTACAGAATCAAAGCTAGGGTTTCAATTCTTCATCCAAGTAGAGAGGATCCCTCTAGTTCTTCTAGTTCTACCTCTAGTTCATCTAGATCTAGTTCTAGTTCTAGTTCCTCTAGTTCTAGTTCTAGTTAGTTCTAGTTGTAATCTAGAAAATAGGGAGAGAGAAGAGGAGAGCGGAGGAGGAGCCGGATCTGTCGGATCTTCCTCAACATCATACTTTTGCAGCATCTGGTTCGTTCTTCATCGTTCTCCAGGTTCTTCAATTCATAATTCCTGAGTTCTTTAATTACTTTTATTTACATTCAAGTTATTTATTGGATTCCCGCTTGCATCAAGTGCTCTAGTCTTTATAACGCTAGAGTAGTAATTAATAGATTAGACATGGTGTTTAGTTTTGCAATTACCTGGAATTGCACCCAATCTTGCGGATTGTTGTGGTAGCCTTAGGGTAGTGACAGCCCTAACGGTCGACGTATTCTACCTCATTCGGATCGGTGTTTGTAGGACCGTAGTCAGACCTTCCTAGCCCCCTTCTCATCTCTTTCTGTGGTTAGTGCTCTGATGTCCCGATATAGATAATCTTGAAGTAATTCTTGATTCTTAGATCAACTAGAGAACTCTCAGGAAACTTCCTCTCTTCCCACCAAAAATAATTATATAGTTATCCTTGGGCGATCTTGATTCTTAATTAGTACACTCACGTTCTCTGTGGAAAATCGATACTCTGGAATACTCCCGGGTGAAAGCTACATCGGTATCCGTGCGCTTGCGGATTTTTCTGTTTGCGTTTAAAATACCCAACAAGCTTTCTGGCGCCGTTGCCGGGGAACGGTAGCTGTGCTAGTTTCGAACCAAGTCGTCCGTGTATCCTTTTTCTTTTCCTTTTTTACCACACTCACCTTATCACTTTCACCATACCACATGGATTTCACTCTAAGCATTAATGAGCATGGAATTTATTTCATAGCCACTTCACTCACTCCATGCTCATATGCAACATCTTCACAATCCATTGGTCTCTCCAACATCACCACATTCGAGATCTCCAACCCCCTCTTCCTTTCTATTCATAAAAACTTTAAAAGGGCGGTTGTCGATGCATATGTCTATAATAAATTTTGCAGATCTCGTTGAGTTGATCTTGATATAGGTCAGCGTTGGAGGGGAAACCACTTCACTAACATAAATTGATGGTTTCCCAAGGACAAGCTTAGTGTCCTAAAACAAGCACTGATCAGATTGTAACATGAGCTTTTAATTATTGGCAACATTACCTTGTGTGTTGAGCATATAAGGATAATTGTAAAAATATTCCTTCGGGTATTCTTGTCACTAACCTTTCTAGGATTGGAGCAAGAAGATCGGATGAATGACAAGCACAAGGTATGTCCAACCAATCATCATACAACATTGAATTAAATTCATCCAAACTTGAATTTTGCAAAATTCAAGCTTGGGGGAGTACTTTACATAAAAACATCCTTTGCCATGTTGCTATGTTGGTTGTCCCTACCTTTGAGACTTGCTCAATTCATTAAATATTAATCACACTACTTCATCTCCACTTGAGTAGATCTTTATAAATGCTCTCATGCTACCTTTATTTGCTTTAGTATATGTCTAGATTTGGAGTAGTTTCATTTATCTCTTATTTAAGCATGGTGCTTAGTTTAGGGCTGATGATCTTACTTCTAGAGGATTTTAAATTAAGCATGATGCTTAGGTTAAAATTCCCTCCTAAATCAAATTAGACATGGTGTCTAGGTTGATCTTTGAGCCGATAGTATGCTATAGTAGATATTGGATATTTTGTTGGACTAACCCCTGCAGGAAAACTTTCACTATCAACCTGGGAAGTCCGGAGATACACTCACATTGGAGACAAAGAGAGAGACACATGAAGTTTAACAATTTACACGAGGAAGGCATAGCTCACAAGAGATGATCCATGGAGGGTGCCACAAACACAATGCACAACCACTAAGAGAGGAAATCTTCCACAAGGTGATACTGTACCATCACTCTTCAAGTAAGGCAACATCTTAAGGTACTTGGCTATCACTTCTATAAGCTTCTCCTTGGTTCTGGCATTCACATGAATAAACGAGACAAACATGTATGATTTACAACTCTAGATTAACCAACCCAATCGATTCAACATGTTTAGTCCTTCCACCTTTGTGATCCCACACTCCTAATCTTATGAGCTAAATCTTTGGAAGATATATATATAAAAAAACAACATAAATATAGATAGATTATCTTTCCATTAGGTTGAGCGATTTGATCTGACAAATGTTTTAAATGTTATACTCATGATATTATTATCCATCAACTTTGTCTTGCTCACTATGCTTAAGGATAGAGAAGAATAAATACACTTTTGGTTCTGTTGGTGTTTTCCACCAACAGGGCCCATGCACTTGATCTCTGCCTTGTCTCTATGAGCAGGTACACTTCAAGCAAACTATGAAGGACTTTTACAACTCCCAGACTCTACCAAGTGAAGAACCTAGATCTACGAGCACAAACACACTAGAGATACTGGACACTCAGGCAATCACTGCCCTGAGATGCTTGAGGACGTAACTACTGGAGTAACCCCATTGTGGAAGTAACTACTGACCTTCTGCCGGGCAAGAGAGACAACCCAGGATGCCCCATCATCCCGATCTCCATCGGCATGGTAGACTTCCCAGAAGCACTCTGCGACTTTGGCTCCAGCGTCAACATTATGCCCAGGGTACTCTATGAAAAATTCTTTACACATCCTTTATTAGAAACAACCATGTGTTTGCAGCTTGCAGATCAGACACTAAGTTTCCCAAAGGGAATATTGAAGAACCTCTGCGTCCGAGTTGGTACCTTGTACGCCCCAGCAGACTTCGTGGTGATAGAGACTGGTACTAATGAGAGGGCACCCATCATCCTAGGGAGGCCATTCCTAAACACTTCGGGAGCTATCATCTACGCTAGTGCTGCCAAGATCAGTTTCTACATCAAGGGGAGGAAGGAGACGTTTTCCTTCAAGAACAAGACTACACAAATCTCAGAGCATTCCCGACATAAAACAAGGAAGAGGACCAACAGGAGGAACAGGAACAAGCAAATGTGGACCAAGTCAGCAAAGATGGTCACTGCAGTTCAAGGAGGTCAAGATCGTCGACTTAAGTCACCGTTCCTAACCAAAAAGGACGACCCAAGTATGCCAAGCATCCAGTGCTCCATTGATGGATACAACTTCCAGAAGATGCTTTGCGACACCAGGTCAGGCGTCAACATAATGGCCGCCAGTCACCTATCAGCTCGTATTCGGAACCATGCCCTTAAAACCGACATACATTCAGCTTCAGATGGCAGATCACACATTCTGAAAGGTTATTATCATGGGAGAAGACGAATTCGATCCACTCGTCATCATTGGGAGACTGTTCCTCAGCACCGTTAAAGCAATCTTCTACATTGGAACTAGAGAAGTCCACATGCACTTCCCCTCAGAGAAGGTACGCCACTGTTTTACTGACCCTAACTATATAGTTGAAGACTCTAAGCAGGTCGGGACAAGAAGAAGACGACGTAACCGCAACCAGAGAAGGCAAATCATCAAGGACGGATGGGTAGACTATGATGGAGAAGTGGTAATATCTGAAGACATACTGCTTGAACAGAACTGTCCTGAGGAGACCGTAGCACCGAGTCAGGTGTGTAGAGAGAAGACAGTTATACATGAAGAAGAAGCGCCGCCGGAACCACCGACTACGCCATCCAGCAAATCCTAGGACGACTGAGAAAATGGAGAGTCCCGTTCGGAGGACTTAAAAACACCGAACGCCTTGCCAAGAGGTAAACTTGGTAATTATCCATTCCCTTTCAATTATTTAAAATAGTTTGCTTAGTTAATCAGGTTCATATCATCTTGAAAAGAAAATAAAAATGTTAAAAAATAGTAAGCTCCATGTGAGTATGCTCATGGCATAAAACCCATAAGTACATTCACTGTGATGGCATAAATATGAAATAAATATATTCCTATCCTATAAAAATAAAATTATAAAAATAAATTTATGATCCTACTAAAGAGAGTAACATTTATTGAGGAGGCTCAACATGATAAAGGCCAGATATTTATGCTAACACTTAACTAGTTCCACAAAGCTTTGTTGTCTATTTGAGCTCCACAGAATTCAAGGATCAAAGAAGACTAGCAGAGGGAGGACATCCTACTCGCTGTCAGGGCGCTGCCGACATTCAAATACACCTCCGCCACGTGCTAGCTACATCAGAAGAAATTACGTCAAAATCCAGCTTGGGGGAGAGCACCCCCATTTATCCAGCTAAGTGTTTCTACTCACGTTTATACTTTACTCAAATAATAAAAAGATGCATAATCATAAAAACCCAAATAAAAATTTTGTGCTTATATATATCTTTGCTTAGTTTGCTAAATAAATAAATAAATAAAGTTTTCTATGAACCCTCATGATAAGCTCTCACATGGAAATAGTTGCTCTGCCATGGCTAGTTCTCAAAATTGAAATCTCTCTCAAGTTTAGGCATGACTGGTATTAATTAAGATTTGCTCTACACCTGAAATTGTGGGGAGAGTACTTGATCTGAAGTCTAAGTCGTTAACGGATATGATATGGGAAGGTTGAGCTGTTGTTTATCTGTTCTTAGAGATGCAAGAATTCTGGAGAATTTTATCTTTGAAAATCTTTAAAATGTTGCATGATGAGTTCCTGTATGACGAGAGTTTAATTTCCTACCACAGCCATATATACATGCTTATTAGACTATGAACCATACATTTACTTTTTACTGCTTATGAGCATTGAGTGTGGTCAAGCTGTGTAGACCCTTAGGAGCTTGTCATGTGGTTAAGTCAAGATTCACTTGCACGTTCACTCACACATGCTGCTTCTACTCTGGAAGTACGCATCCACATACATTCACTCATTTCCATCTCCAGATTTACCCAAAATTATTCTACTCCTATACAGGAGAGAATAGCCAAAAAGATTTCTGTTTTTCCCTATGAAATAAATGCTCGAGATATTTTGGTTACTACCACTTGCTATATTATTTCAGGAGATGAGTGCTCTAGAAAAAAAAGAAAGAATACGAGGAAATAAAAAGGGGCAAGTGCCCGGAACCTGGAAAGAAAAAAGTGAGACGAGAGGTAAAAATGGACAAGTGTCCGACAGTAGAATTAGGGGTACAAGATACCCACCTGAGAGAAAAGAAAAAAAAATATAGAGCATCTCATTCTCCTCAAAAAGTTTCAAAAGAGCAAGAAAGGTATGTATCCCATCAAAAGAGCACAAGTAGAATTAGACTTTCACCATTGTTATCACCATCATCACCATACACCATTCATTCGCCACACATGCACATCTTGATTTGACTTATTGACTTGTTCTTCTGGATCCATGGTTTGACTATGCAATAAATGTCTTGTAAGTATGTATTAGCTGTCTCCCACCTGTGAGCTCCAGATATCAAAAGCCTTATTAGAGTAGGGTAAGAGAGAAGGCAATGCCACTATGCCTTATACCACAAATACCACATACTTTGAGAGAAGGCATACACCATTACTGCCTTGGTAAGGATCCAGAAATACCACAAAAGAGAGACTAGAGAGAGTCATACAAGGAATCTCTGTGTTTTATTTGAAAATCTGCAAAAAACTCCAGGGCTATAGTTAATCGAAGAACAAGAGACATGGCGCTTGACTAGACCGTTCTATCTTTTAACTGCTCAAGGCACAAGTGACGGTTACAAGCCCCATGGTGGAAGGTAATATGAGTAAGTTTAAATCTTAACAGTTTACCCTAACCCAGAGATGAGATCTTGTTTGAACGCATGTATATCTTTAAGGCATGAAACCACTGCAGAAACTCTTGAGATCATCTTTGCTCAGGGACGAGCAAAGGTTAAGCTTGGGGGAGCTTGTTGACGGTCCTTAATGCTCACATTTAACCATCAACTAATCATGGAAAAGGATCCAAATGCAACCAACACCTAGACTTAGGGTTTTATCTGACAGAATTCCACGAGTTTTGGTGTTGGTCTATTTCTACAGGGGGTTATCATGAAATAAGGAAGAAAGGCCCACACGTCGGGTTTACATAGAGATATTAACGTGCTGCGCAATTTTCTACCATCTAGAAGACTCCAGAAGCCACGGGAACGAACGGGAGGCCGATCGGGCCCGGGGGCAGGGCGCCCGCCCAAGTCCCTTGGGTGCCCGCCCAGCTACAGTAACCAATCAGCTTCAACTTCGCTGATCGTGCTCCACCGACCTAAGGGACCAAGGAAAATCGTGCGATTAATGTCGGTTTGATCTGACGGCCCACATTCATCTAAAAAGACTATATAAGCAAGGCCCCCTGGCCCCTGGAGAGTATACCTCTTCTACAGAATCAAATCTAGGGTTTCAATTCTTCATCCAAGTAGAGAGGATCCCTCTAGTTCTTCTAGTTCTACCTCTAGTTCATCTAGATCTAGTTCTAGTTCATCTAGTTCTAGTTCTAGTTCCTCTAGTTCTAGTTCTAGTTAGTTCTAGCTGTAATCTAGAAAATAGGGAGAGAGAAGAGGAGAGCGGAGGAGGAGCCGGATCTGTCGGATCTTCCTCAACATTATACTTTTGCAGCATCTGGTTCGTTCTTCATCGTTCTCTAGGTTCTTCAATTCATAATTCCTGAGTTCTTTAATTACTTTTATTTACATTCAAGTTATTTATTGGATTCCCGCTTGCATCAAGTGCTCTAGTCTTTATAACGCTAGAGTAGTAATTAATAGATTAGACGTGGTGTTTAGTTTTGCAATTACCTGGAATTGCACCCAATCCTGCGGATTGTTGTGGTAGCCTTAGGGTAGTGACAGCCCTAACGGTCGACGTATTCCACCTCGTTCGGATCGGTGTTTGTAGGACCGTAGTCAGACCTTCCTAGCCCCCTTCTCATCTCTTTCTGTGGTTAGTGCTCTGATGTCCCGATATAGATAATCTTGAAGTAATTCTTGATTCTTAGATCAACTAGAGAACTCTCAGGAAATTTCCTCTCTTCCCACCAAAAATAATTATATAGTTATCCTTGGGCGATCTTGATTCTTAATTAGTACACTCACGTTCTCTGTGGAAAATCGATACTCTAGAATACTCCCGGGTGAAAGCTACATCGGTATCCGTGCGCTTGCGGATTTTTCTGTTTGCGTTTAAAATACCCAACAGTCTTCTGGTTGAGGTACTTCTGGTTGAGGCTCTTCTAGTTGGGGTTCTTCCACTTGTGGTGCTTCTTGCATTGGAGGGGGAGATGGCACTTGCTGCATCTGGGCTTCTGGAGAAGAAGGAGAAGATTCCATCGGGATTGGAGATACCGGGGGAGGAGGAGGCGTTGCTACTCTTTGGCGCTTTGCTTGTGCCCTGGTGTTCTTGGCACCTTTTCTCTTCTGCTGGCTGGACTGGGGGGCATCGGCACCTTTGCTTCTGGCCTTTGCCGATGCGCCGGTCTGCTGATGTGGAAAAGGTTTATGAGTACAAGTGTGGCAGATGTAAAATAAGAATCGATATGAATGAAAAGGTTTAACAAATACCTTGAACACCTGTGCCAAGGTGGAAGTAGCTACCGATGGAGATATCTGAGTCCTCTTAGTGGTGACTTTCTTGAGGCGTACACCTCGATGCATGATGGCGGCCAGGGTAGGAGCGTTGTTGCCGATTGAGGAGATTGGGCCTGATGGAAACAGGTCAATCGGCTTGCCACTCCTGCTGACCAATGGAGGGGTAATATCAACCTGCAAGATGATACAAAGGTAAATCGCCGACAGAAATAAAAATGAGAAAATTGAAACATCGGTTCGAAGATACTTACAGTGTCACCGGGAACTTTGTACTCAGGGTCGATCATGCCGCGATTCGTAAGAGCCGATCTGCAGAACAGATGTTCCTTCCATTCTGCCCACCATTGCTTGTATGCATGAGTGATGAAGGCAGCTGGAACCCACTCTGATAGGTCTACATCTGTATCGGCACTTGATGGCAGTTGGCCCACTCGAATCCGTTCAAGAAGGCTAGTGATGGCTTCCCTGGGTTTTATCACATTGGCATAACAGAGTGCAATCGGCAGCTAGCCGAAGGCTAATTGACAAGCTAATGCCGATGGGTTATAAAACTCATAGGTCTGGATGGAGGTTTTCCCACTACCAAAGAAATTCACTGGTATAGCTCTGGGAGTGACCAGTGCCATCTTCACTTCGTGATCCGTGTCAAGAGCATCATTGAATGGGTTGAAAACCAGAGGAAACATGGTGTCTGGATCGTCATAAGCCAACCATGCTCGCTCCTCTCTGGTCAAGCCTTCATACAAGGTTTGGAAGAATCGGCTGACCTGGTCTGCATTACCCCCTGTACCAGGTAAAACTATGATAGCTTCGTCGAAGTTTAGGGGAGGGCGTGTTGCCGATTCTTCTTCATCCAGTTCATAGTTCTTGGCTATGTCCCTTGGAAAACGCTGTGCAAAAAGGTCAAACTCAAGACGCTTGTGCATGTGGAGACTGAGCCACATGTTGATGAACCACCAGGGACCTCCCAAGTTGCCGATAGACTGGCCGAGTAAGAGTTTCCTAGTCACTTGGTGAAGGAGGTGGTAGGCTGCACCAAGCAGGTATCGGCCGAGGGGAAATCGGCCACCCTTAGCCAAATTTTCAGCTGCTGCTAGGTAAACGGAAGTTGGTCCTGCCGATCGGCCGCAAAACACAAATTTATCTAACCACATGTTCAGGAAGCAGGTCTGCTCCTTTATGTCGACAGAGCCTGTTCTTCTGTATTTTTGGATGTACCCTGACCAACTGCCGATGGTACGAGTTTCTACCTTAGCACTGGGTTTGGTATCGAAAAATGAGTGCTATCGGCAGAAGAGACATCTAGACCAGTGAGCATAGCTACATCGGCAAGAGTAGGGGAAGCAGGGCCGTGGCCAAAGACAAAGGCGTTGAGCGTGTCTGACCAGAAGTATGATGCAGCTATCAGCAATGACTCATTTCTATGCATATCGGCAATAGATAGCCTGATGCATTGGTCTAGTTTTCTCTCGCCCCACTGGACTTCATTTGAGTGGCTGACCCTCAAGAACCAATCCGTCCATCCCACGGTAGGACTGGGCCAAGAACAGAAAGTATCCTTCCATAGATCCAAAGAGAAGTTTTCGGCTCTAAAAGGGATCCTGTTGGTTTCTGCGTTAATGAGATCGGTTGGATCTGGATTCCCTAACGGACCAAGGCATGGAGGTGTGGTTGATCGGTGGGGATGACAATTTTGTTGGACAAATCCTAATGGTTTTGGGTATATAAGGAAGAACAAGAACAAAAAGGAAAAAGGAAAATGTTCAGTAAGATGAACTGCGGATGAACAGGGATGCGAGAAAAAGCACAAAAAGAGGGATGAAGAACTGACCTCAGGGACGATGAAGTTGATGGCCATCTTGTCACGAGGAAGGTGATCTAGGGCTTCGGAGTTGGTGAAGCAGGGGCTTCGTTGGAGATCTTGGAGCTCTTGAACAGCGCCGCCGCCGGGAGAGTGGAGTTGGAACCGTGGAATGATGTGATGGAGAAGGAGTACCCGAGAAGGAACTATTTATAGGACAAAACGGGCAAGGGCAAATCTGACTTATCTCTTCGCCGTATCCGTGAAATCCGAGGGTATTCAAGTAGATATGGTAACTGTTTGCACGGTAATCAAGGGATTGTGCAGACGATTTGATAGGAAGCGGTCATTATCCATAGATATTTCACTGTGCGAGATCTCTTGGTCGGTCCATAGGAAGCGCCTTGTAACGGTCATATTGTCGATGGGCGAGTAACGTGGAGGTAGCCGTTTGAGAGGATAAGATATGGACGTCCATCGGCAAGTCCCTGTAACGGTAATATTGCTGATGTGCGACTAAAGTGGAAATGTCTGTTTGGGGAAGTTGAGGATTTTGAGGAATCTGCAGAGGAATAGGGTCAGAGTTGTTCAGATTAAGGCTGTCGGTTACCAGATTGGGAGCATTAATTGCGGAAAAGGCATCATTACTGCAGAGAATTTTGGAGCATTAATGATCTCATACTCTGAAATTGGGGGGCATGTGTTGACAGCGTTTTTGGGCACGTGTCCATGATCGGTAAAGTGTAGACCGGCAAGATAAGACGGTGGTGCTTGATCTACAGGGTGAGTTGCCGATGGAAGGATGGTTGAATGTGACCAAGTCCATAGGTGATGATGTGTTTGTGACGATGGCTATGACAAAGGAGTCTGCCGATGATACAGAGGGAGAACCTGGAAATTGCCGATCGGCTGGTGGGGGTGTTCTGGTTTGTCACGTGAGGATGGTTTTACGTTTTCCTTAATTATTTAGATCATTTTGTACACGGATTCTGTTTAAATTTAGAATTCGAATTCTAGTCGTGTCTGGTTGTAGCTGTTTGAGCAGGGTATAAATGTAGACACTATGGCCTTGTAATGAAGATATCTATCAATCAATCAAACACACGTTTTTACTCATATTCCAAGCATCTACTTTTTCGACGACTTCGTCATACTTTTTCCTTTTCATTACGAGTTCTTAGGAATTCGTCGACTTAAGCTCGGTGTGTTCTCAAGTTCCGCGTGAGTACCTCTTGGCCGTGACATCCGGGCGCATCGCTGTTGTCGGGACCAAAGTATTCGAGTTATCACCTTTGCCGATAGTAAGGTTAAATCGGCTGGCACGCCTTAACGTTTAAATCGGGTGTTAGCCCTTTGTGTTTGCAGATCAGCTTTTGCACCAACACTAAGAAACCATTTTGGACGCACCCAGTGGTACTCCTTGGTGAAGTGGCTCAAGTGTAAGCTTGGTTTGGTCTGTTTGGAGATAGTTCTAACCTTGATGCAAGATAGGCTCACGGTTTGCATGGAACGTACCATATGCTTAGAAATCAATTTGGACACACCCGATGGAACTACTAGACGCACCCAATGGAACTACTAGCTGAAGTGTGTCATACAGAATCTCGCTTCGGTCCAGTTGAAGATAGTGTATTGTCGGAAATCAATTTGGACGCACCCGATAGAACTCCTAGATGATGTGTGTCATATTGAATCTCGCTTCGGTCTATTTGGAGACTGTTAGTTTTGGTGCAAGACTGGTGCACAATTTCGCATAATGCACCATAGGCTCAGAAATTATTGTGGAAGACCCGATGATACTCCTTGGTGAAGGCTCAAGTGGAAGCTTGGTTCGATCTGTTTGGAGATAGTGCTAATCTTGATGCAAGATAGGTGCACGGTTTGCAAGGAACGTACCATATGCTATGAAATCCATTTGGACGCGTCCAATAGAACTCCTAGATGACAGCCATATACAATCTCGCTTCAGTCTGTTAGGAGACATAGTTAGTTTTGGTGCAAGATAGGTACACGATTTGCGCCTGATGCATCTTAGGCTAAGAAACCATTTTGGATGCACCTGATGATACTCCTAGGTAAAGGTGCTCAAGTGGAAGCTAAGTTTGGTTTGTTTGGATATAGTGCTAATCTTGATGCAAGATAGGTGCACGAATTGCATGGAACATACCATATGCTTAGAAATCTATTTGAAAGCACCTAGTGGAACAACTAGATGATGTGTGTCATATAGAATCTCACTTCGTTCTCTTTGGAGATAGAGTTAATTTTGGTGCAAGATAGGTACACAGTTTATGCCTATCGCACCATAGGCTAAGAAACATTTTGAACGCATATGATGGTACTCCTAGGTAAAGGGGCTCAACTGGAAGCTCGGTTTGGAGATAGTGCTAATCTTGATGCAAGATAGGTGCATGGTTTGCAGGGAACGTACTATATGCTTGGAAATCAATTTCGATGCACCTGATATTACTCCTAGATAATGTGTGTCATATAGAATCTTGCTTCGGTCTGTTTGGAGACAATATTAGTTTTGGTGCAAGATAGGTGCATTGTTTGCGCCTAATGCACCATAGGCTCAGAAACCATTGTGGAAGCACCCGATGATACTCCTAGGTGAAGAGGCTGAAGTGGAAGCTTGGTTCGGTCTCTTTTGAGATAGTGCTAATCTTGATGTAAGATAGGTGCACAGTTTGCATGGTACATACCACATGCTTAGAAATCAATTTGGATGCACCCAACAGAACTCTTAGATGATGTGTGTCATATGGAGTCTCGCTTTGGTCTATTTAGAGACAATGTTAGTTTCGGTGTAAGATAGGTGCACAGTTTGCACCTAATGCACCATAGGGTCAGAAACCATTGTGGAAGCACTCGATGGTATGCCTAGATGAAGAGGCTCAAGTGAAAGCTCGGTTTGGTCTATTTTGATATAGTGTTAATCTTGAGGCAAGATAGGTGCTTGGTTTGCGTGGAACATACCATATGTTCAAAAATCATAATTGGACACACCCGATAGAACTCCTAGATGATGTGTGAAATATGGAATCTTGCTTCGGTCTATTTGGCGATAGTGCTAGTTTCAGTGCAAGATAGGTGCACGGTTGGCACATAATGTACCATAGTCTAAGAAACCATTTTGGACGCACCTAGTGGTACTGCTTGGTGAAGATAGTTCTAATCTTGATGCAAGATAGGCGCACGGTTTGCATGGAACGTACCATATGCTCAGAAATGAATTTGGACACACCCGAAGAAACTGCTAGATGCACCTGATAGAACTAATAGATGAAGTGTGTCATATGGAATCTCGGTTCGGTCCAGTTGGAGATAGTATTAGTTTTGGTGCAAGATAGGCGCGTGGTTTGTGCCCAGTGCACCATAGGATCAGAAATTGTTGTAGAAGTTCCCAATGGTACTCCTGGGTGAAGAGGCTCAAGTGAAAGCTCGGTTCTATCTGTTTGGAGATAGTGCTAATCTTGATGCAAGATAGGTGTACGGTTTGTATGGAATGTACCATATTCTTAGAAATCAATTTGGACGCACCCGATGGAACTCCTAAATGATGTGTGTCATATGGAATCTTGCTTCGGTCCGTTTAGAGTCAGTGTTAGTTTAGGTGCAAGATTGGTGCATGGTTTGCGCATAATGCACCATAGGCTCAGAAACCATTGTAGAAGCACCAGATAATACACTTAGGTGAAGAGGCTTAAGTGGAAGCTCTTTTCGATCTGTTTGGAGATAGATCTAATCTTGATGCAAGATAGGTGCATGGTTTGCATGGAACGTACCATATGCTCAGAAATCCATTTAGACGCACCCAATAGAACTCCTGGATGACATGTGTCATATGGATTATCGCTTGGGTCTATTTAGAGACAATGTTAGTTTTAGTGGTAGATAGGTGCACGGTTTGCACCTAATGCACCATAGGATTAGAAATCATTGTGGAAGCACTGAAGGGTCGAGATGGCGGACTAGAGGGGGGGGTGAATAGTCCTTTCTAAAAATTATTACGCCGGCTAACCGAAACAAATGCGGAATTAAAACTATCGGTTTAGCCAAGACTACACCCATCTATCTAAGTTCTCTAGCACCTTGTAAAAGATCCTAAACAAGCAAACAAGGTGCAACCTTAGCAAGAGCTCGCCTAACCAATTCTAGGAGCAAGGTCACACAAACCTATGCCACTAGTACTTTGCAAACCGGGGAGCTTCTACACAACTAGTAAGCAAAAGCACAAAGCTCCTAAGCTCACTAGCAAAGCTCAACAACAAGGCAACCAATGCCAAATTAGAGAGCGCAAAAGTACTTAGCTACACAAACTAAGCAATGTGACTAACAAGGTTACACAAACCAAATTAGTCACGCAAGGGAACTACTTCTAGCTATACAAGCAAGAAGGTAACTAGGAAACTACACAAGCTAACTAATTACAAGAGCAACTACACAAGCACAAGTATATGAAAGTAAGAACAAGCTTGTGTTAGGGACTTGCAAACCAACGGGAAGAACAAAGTTGACACGATGATTTTCTTTCGAGGTTCACTTGGTTGCCACCAAGCTACGTCCCCGTTGACACAAGCTCCAAGGTTGCCGCCGGTCCTGTTGCTAGTGGTGACCCGCAAGTCACACTCTCCCACGTGGAGTGCTTACCACAAGCTCTAGCACTTGACCCGGCTAGACCACTTGTCGCTCTTCACGTCTTGCTCAACTAGAGTTGCTCTTCATGATCCCCGCGGGGTGAGGACCGTACCCCTCACAATCTCTTCTCCGGAGCACCGCACAATCTCCTTGCGTGCTTCGACAGAGTCACAAGCCACCAAACCGTCTAGGAGGTGGCAACCTCCAAGAGTAACAAGCACCACCGGCTTGCAACACGAACACCTAGTGCCACTCGATGCAATCTCTCAATGCAACGCACTAGAATCACTCACTCGCTATTGATTCGCACTCTTGCAAGCCCAAGTGAGTTAGAGGCTTTCCTAGCACTCCCCAAGCATGGACACTAAGTCCCAAGGGTGCTCTCTGCCAGCCAAGGCCGACCACCACTTCTATTTATAGCCCAAGGGCTAAACTATCCGTTGCCCCTTCACTGGGCAAAACACGAGGGCACCGGACGCTCACAGGGAGCCACCGGACGCTCAACTCCTAGCGTCCGGTGCTCAGGCATTAGCCACGTGCCACTAGCCATTTGAACTCGACCGTTGCTGCCAACGGCTACTGCGCACGCGCACCTGCACAGCACCACCGGACGCGTCCGATGCATACCGGACTCGTGCGCAGAGAGCTCCGCAAACTTGTAGGGTCACCGGACGCGAGCCACCGGACGCTGAGGAAGTTGCCACCGGACGCGTCCGGTGCACACCGGTCCTAAACTCAGAGAGGTCTGAAAACGCGTAGGGTCAACGGACGCGAGCCACCGGACGCACCCTAAGCGTCCGGTGCTCGCCGGACTCATGCGCAGAGAGGGTCCCCAAACCGCCTGCACACCGGGCGCTGAGCACCGGACTCACTCCGGTGCGTCCGGTGCACTCTAGACACACCCGACAATACATCGGACGCTAAAGGCCTGCGTCCGGTGCCTCCACGCAGTGCGTCCGGTGCCCGCGACTTCTCCAAAATTCCCACCGGCGCAATATAGATATGCACTTAATTTTCTCAAAAGCGCCGAATCTCGCCTCGCAAGCTCGGTGGGAGGGAGAGAGGAACCCAAACCCCTCTCAACCCTAGGAACTCCACCTCCTTTGTAAATGTGCCAACACCACCAAGTGTACACCTCCATGTGCAAGTGTGTTAGCATTTTCACAAACATTTTCCCTACATCTGGTCATAAACTTCTCTACATACCTATGACCGGTGAAATGAAAAAGCTCTAGGTTATACCATTGTCTTGCGCTTTCCATTCCATCTCCTCCAATGTTGATGCAACACATGCACCAACCAATCACCAAATGATATAATACACTTGCTCTTCACCATTGCCTCAGTCCATCGGCGCCAAGTCTTGCTCAAGATTCACCGTCACACGTGGTCCCTCGCTTCAAAGCCTCCGACTTGCCCTTCACTCTTGCAACCGGTCCATGTGCCAAGCTTCATCCTGATCTTCTCCACCTTGGTCACATGACTCCATGTCATGTCTCATATGCAATGAGCTCCTCCATCATCATATCATCACCTGTGGACTAATCTCCTGTGTGTCTCACATAAACACTATTAGTTCACCTAAGTTGTCACTCAATTACCAAAACCAAACAAGGACCTTTCAACCTCCCCATTTTTGGTAATTGATGACAACTCTACAAAGATATGGAAATTAAGCTTTTTCAAGCTAGAACTTCACACAAGTGTTAATTGCTAACTTGATTTGGATTTTATGCTACTTATCCAACATTTAAGCTCTATGTCAAGATTTGGATAAGCACCACAAAACCCTACTAAGTGCTAAGGTGTATAGAATAAACCTTTGTAGCTCGATACCAAATTTGATATCAATTGAAGCATTCAATGTGCACCATCCTTAGCACCATGTGTAGCTAGACAACAAAAACACTAGAAACCCCGTGAGATCATAATTAAAAGCAAGGGTCTAGTCTTTACTTGAAGAACACAAGTCTAGCTACCAACCTATGTATGCTAGTTATCATATCATCAATCAAGTCTATAACTAGCATACACCACACAAGCATGCATATTGAATTTAAAAACTTATGAAATGCAAGCAAGCACATGAATATGCACAAATCAAATGCAAACAAACAAGGTTCATGAGCTTGCTCCCCCTACTTGTGTGCTTTACTTTTGTCCAAGAATTTTGATCCATCATTTTTTTAATGTTGCTCCCTTGTCCATGTCCATCTTTGATCTCTCCCCCTTGAAACATATATTTTGTTGTCCAACTTATCCCATGATCATATCTTTGTTCCAACTTCTCCCCCTTTGTCATTAATTTCCATAAAAGGTATGTGATACCAATTGAAAAAGTGTGAATCTCATTGTGACAAAGGATTGCATGGGGATAGATGGTTGAGGCATGAATCTTGCATTTTTTATGGACATCACCATATGTGTTGGAATGACATTACTTGAATTTCTCTTGAGATACCACATAGGATCTTTGACCTTGATACCTTTTGGTGGGGCACTCCCCCTATGTCATAGCATGGGTCATTCACTTGTTAATCTTGTTGGTGAGGGAACTTTATTTGCTTGATGATCACTTAAAGTTGAGGATCACTTGTGGAACCACCTTCTTGTATGATAGATACCATATGTATAAATGTGATATCACTTGAAATATCTTGTTTGATACCATATGGGATTCTTCTACCAATAAGGTCTTCTAGTATGGAACCACTTGTTTGCTATCTTGAACATTTGTTATCATCATGAGTACCATTTGTTGGATACCAATTGAAGAAACATTTGAATTTAGATACCATTTGCATTGTTGTCTTGTTCTTGTACTCTAATCATCATGAGCTTCTAATTGTTGACTTGAACTATGTTGATTTGCCTAAGCTTCCAAGTCCGGTTTGAACCAATGACAAGCTTTTTCACACCTCACATTAAGGCTTATCTTGCCAATGTTGTACTTGTCACTTGTTAACAATCCAAAATAGATAAAGTACTTAGGTTCACTAGTGCATGAACAAACTCATATACATACCACTAGATCAACTAATCATTCAAACAACAGTGGTAGGTTTATGAATTTAAAACTTTTCATTTGACATGCATGATCCTATTAAGCATGTACTATATGCACTAACCGCATACTAGTAAGGGATGAAATGATCATGCACATTACAATGATACCTTTGCTATGTTGGAGAAGAGGATAGTCACATAGATTCCAATTCATTTCTCCAATATCAATGTGAAGTCCAATTAATAAGCTTGGTGAAGATCAATTATAAATGCCAATTGATAGATCAAATCTTCACCCATATGAATGCAAAACCACTTTATGATCAAGTGCGCTATCTTGTTGTGGTTGGCTTGCTTCTTCTTTTGATCATTGCTTGCATGAGAGAACTACTAAGAATATCACTTGAAATAGCATGACTAGCTATCGTTTGGGTTGTAGCTTGCTTTCTTGATCAATCCTTTTGATGGCTTCAACTAAGCATCTCAAAAGTCCTTTAGATCACCATTTCCATGTTAGCCTTCCAAGCACCACACTTGGTTTACCCACTCCTCGGGCGGCACGCCCCTCACATAGGGAGAAGTGACCTCTCTCCAAAGAACTATTTTTGATACTTACTTGAATTGCTTTGATTGATTGATTCAAGTGACGGATTTAATGTGATGACTAACCATGAATTCCCCCTTTTTTAAGTCCTTTTCTTTCTACTTGTTTAAGTCCTTTTCTTTCTACCAATTTGTCATCAATACTCACTAGAACTTAAACTTTACCTTCATATTGAGTTTGATCTTGATCTTCAATTTGAGTACTAAATGTGTACACTAAGTACATTCCACAACCAAATGCCCTTGTGCTCATTACTTGTCCTGCTTATAGATCAATTCAAAACCAAACTTAGGTGCCTCAAACACTTGTAAACATGTTTCCAACTTGAGGACCTTTCAATTGAAGTGACTTTAGATCAATCCAATAATTGTCACTTTTCTGGCAGATTCTGTACCCTTTAAAGAAATATTAATATCTCACAATGTACACATCCAAATATCACGAAATTTGGTGGAGATGTGATTCACTAAGTCATCTTGCAGCTGTAAAAATCTGAGCTTCATTTGACTTGTAGATTGCTACCAGATTTCAATTCTTCCACCACTGCTACATGCTGAAAACTGCTGCACTATAGCTGATAAGATCTACTCCAAAACCGAAGTATCCCTCATCCAATTTTCATGAGATTTTTACAGCATCTTCTATGATAAGTGCACAGCATGCATACCAAATTTCAAGCCATTCCAAATAGATTTTGTCACTCAAACTCAGACTTGATATTTGCTAGCTCAGGTTTTCAATATTTGGCAGATTTCAAGTAATTGAGCTATACTTGTTCAAATTGAACCAAACTTGAAATCGACTTGATTGAATACTCTCATAAGACATATATCAATTCAATCCACTTACTAAAAGTCATCTCATGAATTTATTCAACTCAAATCAATCCAAACTTCATTGCTAACCATTTAATCCATTCAATCATCTTATAGCAAGCAACATTGCATATATATCCAATTCGATCAACTCATATGCACCCAAATGAATGTGATCAACAAAGATATACCTTGGTTGGCTTATGATCATCCAATTTGCAAGCTTCAACTCATGTATTTGCAAGCCATCAAATAATCCAGTAAATCACCACAACTTGAATGTGACACTTGTATATTATAGCACATTTGGACTTCACTATCTTGTCATGGCATTGGTTTGGTTGTGCACTAGGCTTCAATACTTAACTCAATCATATGATGAACAATCATAGGATCAATTGAATCAAGTCTCCAATACTGATGGTACCTACAAACAATCATCCACCTTTTGATGGTACCCAAACTAGTTTGGGTCCTCTCAAGTTAGGAGCAACATACTTAGGCGATGCCTTAGTATGAATAGCGGGATGTTTTGCAATAGCAACCATAGAGGTACCATCATCATCCTTTCTAAGCATATTATGGTTATCAATTGAAATAGGCTTAGAACTATTACCTAGGGGACATGAATGAGCCATGTGTCCCCTTTCCTGGCATAAGTAGCAACTTCTCTTTGATTGAGCCTTTTCTTCCTTGCTCATGTGTTGCTTCTCATTGCCTTGCTTCTTGAGGGTTGCTTGAGCCTTCTTCTCAAGCTGGGTAGGACACCTCAAGGCAAAGTGTCCCTCATTCTTGCACTCAAAACACATGATGTGAGCATAAGCTTTCTTCTTGTCTTGATTCTTGCTCATCATCTTGGCATCTTGGATTTGCATTGGATGCTTTGCACTTCCACCACTTCTTGTTTTCTTCTTCTTCTTCATCAAGTCACTGTGATGGTTGAACTTGACTTGAGCTTTGGGCTTCTTTTCTTGCTCAACTTGTGGCTTAGGTTGAGGCTTTACTTGTTGCTTCACCAATTGCTTGGTTGGGCACATTGAGGTGAGATGACCCCAAGTGTGACACTTGAAGCACTTGACATGCTTTATCCTCTCTTCTTCTTTTATCTTCTTGAGCTTCTCTTTGTTTGGGCAACCATTGGCAAGATGTCCCACTTCATGGCACCGATAGCCCATGAAATGAGAAAGCTTTCCCTTTTCTTGCTTTCTTTTGCCCTTTGTCATCTTTTCTTTGAAGCCAAGGCCACACTTGTCACCATAGATTCTTTGAGTCTTCAATATATGTTCAAAGGTGACTTTTGAATTATAGCACCTCTCTAGCTTGTTGCTCAAGTTCTTCACTTGTTCATTGAGCTTATTGTTCTCCTTAAAAAGGTTAGTCTCGGCAAGAGGTGGATACATGCTTCTTGCCTACATCACAAGGGTTAGTAATAATATGTGATTGATCATTTGACCCAAGTGATGAGCTCTCACTAGTTTTAATTTCTTCATTAGAAATCTTCTTAGTGAGAAATGAATGATCTTTTACCAAGTTATCATGAGTAACACAAAGTTCCTCATGAACCAATTTTAGCTCCTCATGTGAACAAGTAGTAACATAAAGTAGATGCTTCTGTTGTTCACATGTGGTCTTTAGAAATGAGTTTTCATTTTTCAATTTACTTGTTTTAGCCATCTCATTTCTTAAAGCTTTGGTGAGTCTACATACAAGCTCAAAATTTGGATCATCACAATCAACAATCACATCTCCAATAGATACCTTGCCGTCACTGTGAGACATGGAGGAATGTGATGAAGTGGATGAGCTTGTAGAAGCATCACTCTCATAGCCATCATCTTCATCCTCACTTGACCATGAGGTGGAGCAATCCTCCACAACCATCATGTTGTGGTCATGCTCAACATCCTCACGTGCATCCACCTTTGGCACATCATCTTCTTTGGTGATCGCCCCATATTTCTCATTGAGATAACTCCAAATCTCATGAGAGGACTTTATATCCATGATCTCACCAAATATGTTATCTTTCATGGATGAATAGAAGATGTTAGTAGCTTGGTAGTCGAGATGTAGACATTTCTCTTGTGCTTGAGTTAGATTCTCTTCATCCAACACTTGAGAAAAGCCTACATCTACCATCCACCACATTTGAGGAGAAATATACTTAAAATTGCATGTCATCCAATTTCTCCACTGTGCAAAGTGTGTGCCATCAAAAATATGTGGACACTCAACATTTAGCCCATAAGCCGCCTTCCTCTCGGGTCGGTGAAGACCACAAATGAGAGACCTAGCTTTGATACCACTTGAAGGGTCGAGATGGCGGACTAGAGTGGGGGTGAATAGTCGTTTCTAAAAATTATTACGCCGGCTAACGGAAACAAATGCGAAATCAAAACTATCGGTCTAGCCAAGACTACACCCCTCTATCTAAGTTCTCTATCACCTTGTAAAAGATCCTAAACAAGCAAACAAAGTGCAACCTTAGCTAGAGCTCGCCTAACCAATTCTAGGAGCAAGGTCACACAAACCTATGCCACTAGTACTTTGCAAACCGGGGAGCTTCTACACAACTAGTAAGCAAAAGCACAAAGCTCCTAAGTGTTGACGGTCCTTAAGTATCAAATTTAATTATCAAATAAATAAAGAAAAGGATCCAAATGAAATCAACATCTAGACTTAGGGTTTTATCTGACAGAATTCCACGAGTTTTGGTGTTTGTCTATTTCTGTAGGGGTTATCAGGAAATACGGAAGAAAGGCCCACACGTCAGGATTACATAGAGATATTAACGTGCCGCGCAATTATCTTACATCTAGAAGACTCCAGAAGCCACGAGACCGAAGCGGAGGCGAAACGGGGCCAGAGGCAGGGCGCCCGCCCTGTTCCCCTGGGCGCCCGCCCCCTCCCTAAGTCCAATCAGGACTCTGCTTCGTGGGAGATCTCCACCGACCTAAAGGATGAATCTAAACCATACAATCTATGTCGGTTTGATCCAACGGCCCATATTCACTTGAAGGGACTATAAAACCAGACCCCCTGGCCCCTAGAGGAGAGAGCCTCTCAACCCTAATTCATTATTCCTCAAGGGAGAAGAAGCCTCTGATCAAGATTAGAGCCACCACATCAATTAGACATCTAGATTAGCATAGCTACATAGGATTAGAACTAGAAGGAGTCAATCTTCGATTGGTTTCCGGATCTGTCAGGAGGATTCTTGGTAATTCTCTAATTGTGCTTCTAATTACTTTCTAATTATCTTTGTTCTTCAATATTATGAATATGACTTTGTTCTACTTCAATATATTGCTTATGACTTTGCTCTACTTGCTTATATTCAAGATTATATTGTTCTTAGTTTATCATAGTTATGTACTTGGCTTAGTTAGATTGGATCTATATACATGCTTAGGATCGTATAGCGTTTATCCATCGGATCCATGGGTAAATGATAGATATTGTGTAGGCGTGGTGCTTATACCGTATTTATCTGCGATTGTACCCAATATGCCAGATCGTGGGGGGGTTCGTGATAGTGACAACTTCATTGATTCTTATATAGTCCCCCTCTCGTGTATTGGGCTGGCAGAGCAATATTATTACAGGGGAGTGATTGCTATGTTTCTCATTTACCTTGCTAATATCACTATGCATGGGCGTAGTCTTGTCTCACAATGATTGCTAAGTATGCTTGCACTAACTATGATAATGCTAGACTATATAGTTGAGAATAACTTAGGGAATATTCTTGTAGTTCATTCTAATACCATGCTAATGACTTTCTAGAGTATCTAATTGAGGTGCTTATCATATTTATTATGTGGCTAGATCAGATTAGTTATCATTGTCACTATTTATTATTTTATATATCTTTTATGTGACACTTATCCCTGTATGAAGAGTTAGATAAATGTTCTCAATTACATATGCAATGATAGATACTCAATCTCATATTCTATTCTGTAATCAATAGTGATGATTGTTAATCCCTTCCTAGTGGTAAAAATATAAATAACGATACCTGGAATACTTCCCGGTTAAAATGCTACATCGGTATTAATCTGTGCGCTTGCAGATCCCATTCATTATTTATTTAGAAGAGCAATTGCATGTTTCAATACCACGTCTCTTATATCATGCTGGGATGACAACTTGGCTTAAGTGGTGTGAGGGATAAGTTTGGCATTTTTGGCACCATTACTAGATTTAGATAACTTAATCTACTTTTGGTAATGATGTTAAGAATACCCAACAAGCATTTTTGGCGCCGTTGCCGGGGAAGGTTGATTAATAATCAGGAATGGAATAAAAGATTTTGAGTTATCATTCGCATCACTAATATGATTGAGCTTATCTATTCTCTCATACAGTTTTACCCCGATATTTTTTTATTTTATCTTATGCAGGGGAATGTATGAATAGAAGACATCTTCCAGGAAATTTTGTTGACAATCCCGAAGCATTATTCAAGAAGACGAGAGCCAAGCTCAAGAAGAGATCATCAACACTTCAGCAAGAAGCTTCATCCAATCAAGAAGATCACCGGAACTTGTCTTCAGAGTTCGAGGCCATGGCGAACAAATCAATCCGCGAGTTCTCAGCTCCCACTACGGACAACATCCGCACTGGACCTGCTGCAGAGATCGATGGCAACTTTGAGCTCAAGCCTGGACTTATCAACATGGTGCAATCCAACCAGTTCTGTGGGAAGGCACACGAAGATGCTAGTGCTCATTTACAACACTTCCTGGAGATTTGCAACACATTCACATATCAGGAGTTTCCAAAGATGCTATACTACTTCGTCTCTTCCCATTCTCACTGTTAGGAAGAGCGAAGCAGTGGTTCTACGCTACAAAGGAGAAGAATACTACGTGGGCACTTTGCTCAACAAACTTCCTAGCTAAGTTCTTTCCCATGGGCAAGACCAATGCTCTCCGTGGGAAGATTACAAGTTTTCAACAACAAAATGATGAATCTATTCCAGAAGCATGGGAGCGCTTTCAAGACTACATCCTAGAATGTCCCCATCATGGAATGGAGAGTTGGCTACTGATGCAGACATTTTATCATGGGCTCGGCAACAGTGCCCGAGAGACCATGGATGCTGCAGCTGGAGGAGCATTCTTATCACTTACTATACCACAAGCCACAGCTCTTGTGGAGAAGATGGCGTCCAACCAAAGCTGGAATGAAGAGAGGACCCAGACACGCAAGAGAGGTGGAGGTATGCATCAGCTGAAGGAGGTAGACATGTTGTCTGCAAAGCTAGACCTGCTCATGAAGAAGCTCGACGATAGAGCTGGAGACAAGAAAGAAGTTATGCACATCTACGACTCTCACATGACTTGTGAGGAGTGTGGAGATACTGGACACTCAGGCAACCACTGCCCTGAGATGCTTGAGGATGTGAACTACATCAACAACAACAACTACTACTACTACAACCGTCCTCAACAAAATCAAGGTTGGAATCAACAGAGGACTAACTACTCAGGTAATTATCAAGGTAACAATTCTTACAACAATAATAATAATTTTCCACCTTTGAGAGAGTTAGTGTATAATCAAGGAAAGCTAATGGATAATCTATCTAAGAAATTGGCATCAAATGATAAAATACTAGAAAATATAAATAATAGAATGGATAATTTCTCTACTGCCATCAAGAATCAAATTACCTTTAATAAAATGATTGAATCCCAGTTAAATCAAATAGTTGCTGCTGTTCCTACTACTAACCCCGGTATACCATCACAACCGGAAGGATTAAAATCTGCAAATCTTGTAGACATGTTTGATGCAGGTAATTGGAGTAACCCCGACACTGAATTCACTACTGACCTTCTGCCGGTCAAGAGAGGCGATCCAGGACGCCCCGTCATCCCGATCTCCATCGGCATGGTGGACGTTCCAGAAGCACTCTGCGACTTTGGCTCTAGCGTCAACATTATACCCAGGGTACTCTATGAAAAATTCTTTACATATCCTTTATTAGAGACAACCATGTGTTTACAGTTTGTAGATCAGACAATAACTTTTCCAAAAGGAATCGTGAGGAACCTTTGCGTCCGAGTTGGTACCTTGTATGCCCTAGCAGACTTCGTAGTGGTAGAGACCGGAAATGATGAGAGAGCACCTATCATCCTAAGGAGGCCATTCTTAAACACCACGTGAGCTATCATCTACGCTAGTGCTGCCAAGATCAGTTTCTACGTCGAAGGGAGGAAGGAGACATTTTTCTTCAAGAACAAGACTACACAAATTCTAGATCAATCCAGACGTGAATCAAGGAAGAGGACCAACAGGAGGAATAGGAACAAGCAAGTGTGGACCGAGTCAGCTAAGATGGTCACTGTAGTTCATGGAGGCCAAGACCGCCAACTTAAGTCACCGCTTTTGACCAAGAAGGACGACCTAGGAATGCCAATCATCTACTGCTCCATAAATGGATACAACTTCTACAAGACAACTTGTGACACCGGATCACGCGTCAACATAATGGCCGCAGTCACCTATCAGCTCTTGTTCGGAACCATGCCACTAAGACCAACATACATTCAGCTCCAGATGGCAGATCAGACATTTCGAGAAGTTAAAGGAACAGTAACTGATGTCCCAGTCAAAATAGACGATCACTTTGTCTACACAGACTTTCAAGTTATTGACATGGGAGAAGATGAATACGATCCATCCATCATCCTTGGAAGACCGTTCCTCAGCACCGTTAAAGCAATTATCTACATTGGAACCGGAGAAGTCCTTATGCACTTCCCCTCAGAGAAGGTACGCCGTTATTTTACTAACCCTAACTATATCGTTGAAGAATCTAAGCAGGTCAGAAAGAGACGCAACCGCAACCAGAGGAGGGAAATCATCAAGGACGAATGGGCAGACTACGAAGGAGAAGTGATAAGGTCAGAAGACGTAGAGTTTAAACAGAATTATCCAGAGGAGACTGAAGCACCAAGTCAGGTGTGGAAAATGAAGATAACTATACATGAAGAGGAGGCACTGCCGGAAGTACCGACTACGCCACCCAACGAACCTCAGGACAATTGAGAAAATGGAGAGTCCCGTTCGGAGAACTTAAAAACACCGAACGCCTTGCCAAGAGGTAAACTTGGTAGTTATCCTTTCCCTTTCAATTATTTCAAATAGTTTGCTTAGTTAATCATATTCATAATATCTTAAAAATAAAATAAAAATGTGAAAAAACAGTAAGCCCCATGTGAGTATACGAGTGGCATAAAACTCATAAGTACATTCACTGTGGTGGCATAAAAATAAAATAAAAATTTCTTTTCTGTTTTATAAAACAAAAATATAAAAATAGGGAGTAATAATTATTAAGGAGTCTCAACATAATAAAGGCTAGATATTTATGATAACACTTAATCAGTTCCACAAGCTTTGTTGTCTATTTGAGCTCCACAAAATTTAAGAATCAAGAAGACTAGCAGACGGAGGACATTCTAATCGCTGTCAGAATGCTGCTGACTATCAAATACACCTCTGCCGCCTGCTAGCTACAACAAGGGAAATTACGTCAAAATTCAGCTTGGGGGAGGGCACCCCCATTTATCCCAATAAGTATTTCCATCTATCTTTATACTTATATTATATTAGAATATTAAAATATAACTATGAAAAAAACCAAATAAAAATTTTGTGCTTATATATTTTGCTTAGTGTGTTTAATAAATAAATAAAGTGGCTATGCTAATCTGTATCTAAATAAAACTCAAGCATGGATATGATGAATAGTTGCTCTGCCTAATTTGCACATTTTAAGTTCTCTCTCAAGTTTAGATATAACTGCTATAATTTAAAGCTTGCTCTAGACCTAAACTTGTGGGATGAAAACTTGATCTGAAGTCTAAGTTGTTAATGGATACGATATGGGAAGGTTGAGCTACTGTTTATCTGTTCCTAGAAATGCTAGAATTCTGGAGAATTTATCTTTGAAAATCTTTAAAATGTTGCATGATGAGTTCCTGTATGATGAGAGTTTAAATTCCTACCACAGCCATATATACATGCTTGCTAGACTTTGAGCCACACATTTACTATTTACTGCTTATGAGCATTGAGTGTGGTCAAGCTGTGTAGACCCTTAGGAGCTTGTCATGTGGTTAAATCAAGATTTCACTTGCACGTTCACTTATATATGCTACTTCTACTCCGGAAGTACCATCCACATATATCCACTCATTTCCATCTCCAAAATCACCAAAAATATTCTACTCCTAATCCGGGAGAGAATAACCAAAAATATTTCTGTTTTCCCTTGTGAAATAAATGCTCAAGTTATCTTGTTACTACCACTTGCTATATTATCTCATGAGATGAGTGCTCTAAAAAAATATACGAGGAAATAAAAAGGAGCAAGTGCTCGAAACCTCGAAAGAAAAGAAAAAGTGAGACGAGAGGTAAAAATGGACAAGTGTCCGACAGTAGAATTAGGGGTACAAGATACCCACCTGATTGAAAAGAAAAAGAAGAGCATCTCATTCTCCTCATAAAGTTTCAAAAAGCAAGGAAGGTATGTATCCCCTCAAAGAGCAAAAGTAGAATTAGACTTCCACCATTGTTATCACCATCATCACCATACACCAATCATTCGCCACACATGCACATCTTGATTTGGCTTATTGATTTGTTTCTTTGGATCCATAGTTTGACTATGCAATACATGTCTTGTAAGTATGTATATTTTATCTCCCACCTATGAGCTCCAGATATTAAAGCCTTATTAGAGTAGGGTGAGAGAGAAGGCAATGTCATTATGCTTTATACCACAAATACTACATATCTTGAGAGAAGGCATATGAGTTTTATTTGAAAATCTGCAAAAACCCCAGAGCTATAGCTGATCAAGAATAAGAGACATGGCACTTGACTAGACTGTTCTATCTTTTAACTACTCAAGATAGAAGTGACGGTTACAAGTCCCATGGTGAAAGGTAAAGTAAGTAAGTTTTAAGTCTTGACAGTTTACTCTAACTCAGAGATGAGATCTTATTTAAAAAGCATGTGTACCGTCAATTTTTAAAGATATTGAAACAACTTATGATCCATAGCTGAGTCTATCCTTGCTCAGGGACAAGCAAGAGGTAAGCTTGGGGGAGTTTGTTGACGGTCCTTAAGTATCAAATTTAATTATCAAATAAATAAAGAAAAGGATCCAAATGAAATCAACATCTAGACTTAGGGTTTTATCTGATAGAATTCCACGAGTTTTGGTGTTTGTCTATTTATGCAGGGGGTTATGAGGAAATACGGAAGAAAGGCCCACATGTCGGTATTACATAGAGATATTAACGTGCCGCACAATTATCTTACATCTAGAAGACTCCAGAAGCCACGAGACCGAAGCGGAGGCGAAACGGGGCCAGAGGAAGGGCGCCCGCCCTGTTCCCCTGGGCGCCCACCCCCTCCCTGAGTCCAATCAGGACTCTGCTTCGTGGGAGATCTCCACCGACCTAAAGGATGAATCTAAACCATACAATCTATGTCGGTTTGATCCAACGGCCCATATTCACTTGAAGGGACTATAAAACCAGACCCCCTAGCCCCTGGAGGAGAGAGCCTCTCAACCCTAATTCATTATTCCTCAAGGGAGAAGAAGCCTCTGATCAAGATTAGAGCCACCACATCAATTAGACATCTAGATTAGCATAGCTACATAGGATTAGAACTAGAAGGAGTGAATCTTCGATTGGTTTCCGGATCTGTCAGGAGGATTCTTGGTAATTCTCTAATTGTGCTTCTAATTACTTTCTAATTATCTTTGTTCTTCAATATTATGAATATGACTTTGTTCTACTTCAATATATTGCTTATGACTTTGCTCTACTTGCTTATATTCAAGATTATATTGTTCTTAGTTTATCATAGTTATGTACTTGGCTTAGTTAGATTGGATCTATATACATGCTTATGATCGTATAGCGTTTATCCATTGGATCCATAGGTAAATTATAGATATTGTGTAGGCGTGGTGCTTATACCATATTTATCTGCGATTGTACCCAATATGCCAGATCTTGGGGTGGTTCGTGATAGTGACAGCTTCATTGATTCTTATATAGTCCCCCTCTCGTGTATTGGGCTGGCAGAGCAATATTATTACAGGGGAGTGATTTCTATGTTTCTCATTTACCTTGCTAATATTACTACGCATGGGCGTAGTCTTGTCTCACAATGATTGCTAAGTATGCTTGCACTAACTATGATAATGCTAGATTATATAGTTGAGAATAACTTAGGGAATATTCTTGTAGTTCGTTCTAATACCATGCTAATGACTTTCTAGAGTATCTAATTGAGGTGCTTATCATATTTATTATGTGGCTAGATCAGATTAGTTATCCTTGTCACTATTTATTATTTTATATATCCTTTATGTGACACTTATCCCTGTATGAAGAGTTAGATAAATGTTCTCAATTACATATGCAATGATAGATACTCAATCTCATATTCTATTCTGTAATCAATAGTGATGATTGTTAATCTCTTCCCAGTGGTAAAAATATAAATAATGATTCCTGGAATACTTTCCGGTTAAAATGCTGCATCGGTATTAATCTGTGCGCTTGCAGATCCCATTCATTATTTATTTAGAAGAGCAATTGCATATTTCAATACCACGTCTCTTATATCATGCTGGGGATAACAACTTGGCTTAAGTGGTGTGAGGGATAAGTTTGGCATTTTTGGCACCGTTACTAGATTTAGAGAACTTAATCTACTTTTGGTAATGATGTTAAGAATACCCAACACTAAGCTCACTAGCAAAGCTCAACAACAAGGCAACCAATGCCAAATTAGAGAGCGCAAAAGTACTTAGCTGCACAAACTAAGCAATGTGACTAACAAGGTTACACAAACTAAATTAGTCACGTAAGGGAACTACTTCTAGCTACACAAGCAAGAAGGTAACTAGCAAGCTGCACAAGCTAACTAATTACAAGAGCAACTATACAAGCACAAGTATATGAAAGTAAGAACAAGCTTGTGTTAGGGACTTGCAAACCAACGAGAAGAACAAAGTTGACACGATGATTTTCTTCCAAGGTTCACTTGGTTGCCACCAAGCTACGTCCCCGTTGACACAAGCTCAAAGGTTGCCGTTGGTCCTCTTGCTAGTGGTGACCCGCAAGTCACACTCTCCCACATGGAGTGCTTACCACAAGCTCTAGCACTTGACCCAGCCGGACCACTTGTCGCTCTTCACGTCTCGCTCAACTAGAGTTGCTCTTCGCGATCCCCACGGGGTGAGCACCGTACCCCCTCATAATCTCTTCTCCGGAGCACCGCACAATCTCCTTGCGTGCTTCGACAGAGTCACAAGCCACCAAGCCGTCTAGGAGGTGGCAACCTCCAAGAGTAACAAGCACCACCGGCTTGCAACACGAACACCTAGTGCCACTCGTTGCAATCTCTCAATGCAACGCACTAGAATCACTCACTCGCTATTGATTCACACTCTTGCAAGCACAAGTGAGTTAGAGGCTTTCCTAGCACTCCCTAAGCATGGACACTAAGTCCCAAGGGTGCTCTCTGCCAGCCAAGGCCGGCCACCACTTCTATTTATAGCCCCAAGGGCTAAACTAGCCGTTGCCCCTTCACTACGCAAAACACGAGGGCACCGGAAGCTCACAAGGAGCCACCGGACGCTCAACTCCTAGCGTCCGGTGCTCAAGCATCAGCCACGTGTCACTAGCCGTTTGAGCTCGACCATTGCTGCCAACGGCTACTGCGCATGCGCGCTTGCACAACACCACCGGACGCTCTGCTGTGTCACACCGGACTCATTCGGTGCACACCGGACTCGTGCGTAGAGAGCTCCGCAAACTCGCAGGGTCACCGGACGCGAGCCACCGGACGCTGAGCAAGTTGCCACCGGACGCGTCCGGTGCACACCGGTCCTAAACTCAGAGAGGTCTGAAAACGCGCAGGGTCACTGGTCGCGAGCCACCGAACGCACCCTGAGCGTCCGGTGCTCACCGGACTCATGCGCAGAGAGGGTCACCAAACCGTCCGCACATCGGACGCTGAGCACCGGACTCACTCCAGTGCGTCCGGTGCACTCTGGACAGACCCGACAATACACCGGATGCTAAAGGCCAGCGTCCGGTGCCTCCACGTAGTGCGTCACTCCCGCGACTTCTCCAAAATTCCCACCAGCGCAATATAAAATATGCACTTAATTTTCTCAAAAGCGCCGAATCTCGCCTCGCAAGCTCGGCAGGAGGGAGAGAGGAACCCAAACCCCTCTCAACCCTAGGAACACCACCTCCTTTGTAAATGTGCCAACACCACCAAGTGTACACCTCCATGTGCAAGTGTGTTAGCATTTTCACAAACATTTTCCCAAAGGAGTTAGCCTGTCAACTTGCCACGCCACTCGATCCTAACACGTATGCAAAGTTAGATCGCTCAAGCGGCACTAGATGACCGATATGCAAACAAGTTTGCCCCTCTTGATAGTACAACCATCTATCCTAAATCCGGTCATAAACTTCTCTACACACCTATGACCGGTGAAATGGAAAAGCCCTAGGTTATACCTTGGCCTTGCGCTTTCAGTTCTATCTCCTCCAATGTTGATGCAACACATGCACCAACAAATCACCAAATGATATGATCCACTTCATATCATCACGTGACCGTATTAGTTCATCGATCTTGACCTCGCTTGCTCTTCACCATTGCCTCAGTCCATCGGCGCCAAGTCTTGCTCAAGCTTCACTGTCACACGTGGTCCCTCGCTTCAAAGCCTCCGACTTGCCCTTCACTCTTGCAACCGGTCCATCGAGCCAAGCCTCATCTTGATCTTCTCCACCTTGGTCACATGACTCCATGTCATGTCTCATATGCAATGAGCTCCTCCATCATCATATCATCACCTGTGGACTAATCTCCTATGTATCTCACATAAACACTATTAGTTCACCTAAGTTGTCACTCAATTACCAAAACCAAATAAGGACCTTTCAAGCACCCGATGGTACTTCTAGGTGAAGAGGCTCAAGTGAAAGCTTGGTTTGGTTTGTTTCGAGATATTGCTAATCTTAAGGCAAGATAGGTGCATGAATTGCGTGGAACATATCATATGCTCGGAAATCAATTTAGACACCCGATCGAACTCCTAGATGATTTGTGTCATACGGAATCTTGCTTCGGTCCATTTGGAGATAGTGTTAGTTTTGATGTAAGATAGGTGCACAATTTGCAAGTAATGCACCATAATCTAAGAAACCATTTTGGACGCACCCGATGGTACTCCTTGGTGAAGAGGCTCAAGTGGAAGCTTGGTTCGGTCTGTTTGGAGATAGTTCTAATCTTGATGCAAGACAGGTGCACGGTTTGCATGGAACGTACCATATGCTTAGAAATCAATTTGGACACACCAGATGGAACTGCAATAAGCACTTGTTGGAACTACTAGATGAAGTGTGTCGTATGGAATCTCGCTTCGGTCTAGTTGGAGATAGTATTTGTTTTGGTGCAAGATAGGTGCATGATTTGCGCCCAGTGCACCATAGGCTTAGAAACCATTGTGGAAGTTCCCGATGGTACTCCTAGGTGAAGAGGATCAAATGAAAGCTCCATTCGGTCTGTTTGGAGATAATGCTAATCTTGATGCAAGATAGGTGTATGGTTTGCATGGAATGTAAAATATTCTCGAAAATCAATTTGGATGCACTCAATAGAACGCCTAGATGATGTGTGCCATATGGAATCTTGCATCGGTCTGATTGGAGACAGTGTTAGTTTAGGTGCAAGATTGGTGCACAGTTGGGGCATAATGCACCATAGGCTCAGAACCATTGTGGAAGCACCCGATGATACTCCTAGGTGAGGAGGCTCAATTGGAAGCTTGGTTCGATCTGTTTGGTGATAGTGCTAATCATGATGCAAGATAGATGCACAGTTTGCATGGAACGTACCATATGCTCAGAAATCCATTTGGACACACCCAATAGAACTATTAGATGACATGTGTCATATGGAATCTCCCTTCAGTCCATTTGGAGACAAATAGTTTTTGTGCAAGATAGGTACACGGTTTGCGCCTAATACATCAAAGGCTAAGAAACCATTTTGGATGCACCCAATGATAGTCCTAGGTAAAGGGTCTCAAGTGGAAGCTCAGTTTGGTTTGTTTGGAGAGAGTGCTAATCTTGATGCAAGATAGCATGAATTGCATGGAATATACCATATGCTTAGAAATCTATTTGGAAGCACCCAATGGAACTCCTTGATGATGTGTGTCATATAGTATCTCACTTCGATCTCTTTGGAGATAGTGCTACTTTTGGTGCAAGATAGGTACATTTTGGACGCACGCGATGGTACTCCTAGGTAAAGGGACTCAAGTGGACGCTCGGTTTGGAGATAGTGCTAATCTTGATGCAATGTAGGTGCACAGTTTGCATGGAACGTACCATATGCTCGGAAGTCAATTTGGACGCACCCAATGGTTCTTCTAAATGGCGTGTGTCATATGGAATCTTGCTTTGGTCTGTTTAGAGATAGTGTGAGTTTCATTGCAAGATAGGTGCACAGTTTGCAACTAATGCACCATTGGATCAGAAACCATTGTCCAAGCACCCAATGGTACTCCAAGGTGAAGAGGCTCAAGTGAAAGCTCGGTTTGGTCTGTTTGAAGATAGTGCTAATCTTGAAGCAAGTTAGATGCACGGTTTACATGGAACATACCATCTGCTCAGAAATCAATTTGGATGCACCCAATAGAACTCCTAGATGATGTGTGTCATATGGAATCTCGCTCTAATACATTTGTAGACAGTGTTAGTTTCGATGCAAGATAGGTGCACGATTTTGAGCCTAATGCACCATAGGCTCAAAAACCATTGTGGAAGCACCCAATGATAATCCTTGGTGAAGAGGCTCAAGTGGAAGCTCGGTTCGGTCTGTTTGGGGATAGTGCTAATCTTGATGCAAGATAGGTGCATGGTTTGCATGGAATCTACCATATGCTCATAAATTAATTTAGACACACCTAATAGAACTCTTAGATGACGTATGTCATATGGAATCTCACTTTGGTCTGTTTGGAGATAGTGTTAGTTTTGGTGCAAGATAGGTGCATGGTTTACGCCTAATGCACTAGAGGCTAAGAAACCATTTAGGACGCACACGATGGTGCTCCTAGGTAAAAGGGCTCAAGTGGAAGCTCGTTTTGGAGATAGTGCTAATCTTGATGCGAGATAGGTGCACGGTTTGCATGGAACATACCATATGATCCGAAATCAATTTCGATGCACCCGATAGAACTCCTAGATAATTTGTGTCATATGGAATCTTGCTTCAGTCTATTTGGAGACAATGTTAGTTTTTATGCAAGATAGGTGCACGGTTTGCGCCTAGTGCACTATAGGCTAAGAACCATTTTGGACACACCTAATGATACGCCTAGGTAAAGGGGCTCAAGTGGAAGCTTGGTTTGATCTGTTTTGAGATAGTGCTAATCTCTATGCAAGATAGCTGCAGGTTTGCATGGAAAGTAACATATGCTCAAAAATCAATTTAGACGCACCCAATAGAACTCCTAGATGACTTGTGCCATATGGAATGTCATTTCAATCCACTTAGAGATAGTGTTAGTTTCGGTGCAAGATAGGTGCACGGTTTGCACGAAACGTACCATATGCTCGAAAATCAATTTGGGTGCACCTGATGGAACTACTAGATGATGTGTGTCATATGGAATCTCGCTTTGGTCCTTTTGGAATTATTGTTAGTTTTCGTCCAATATATGTGAACGGTTTAAATCTAATGCACCATAGTCTAAGAAACCATTTTGGACGCACTCGATGGTACTCATAGGTGAAGAGGCTCAAGTGGAAGCTCGATTTGGTCTATTTGGAGACAGTGCTAATCTTGATGCAAGATTGGTGCACGGTTTATGTGGAACATACCATATGATCAGAAATAAATTTGGACACACCTGATAGAACTCCTAGATGATGTGTGTCACATGGTGTCGAGGGTATCAGTAAGGGGTACCCTAACTGATGCACATAACGAGATTACCCGTGCACAGATCGAGGCCCTCAACTCGACGTTCTAATAAACCATGCGGTCATCGACGGCCGCCGCCTCGAAGACGGAAAAGACGTCGAGCGAACCACTCAGGGGCCGAGCGCTAACTACCGTCGAATACGGAAATAGGCTCGAGCGAATCGGGAGGCGTCGAGCGCAAGGACACCGTTCGCCGCCTGACGCGCGCACGAGAACTAGGGCATTTAATGCACCTGTCGCTTTCCCACCTAACACGCTGGTCACGGGAAGCGTGATAGGGAATAGGCACCTGTCCCATCATCCTTTTTGCAGCTTTCTCCACCAAACGACCCAGAGCGTACCAGGACGCGGAAAGCAGGGATGGAGCATCTAATTAGGACCCCCTCGAGACACCCAAGGTCAACACTTTGGACAACAAGGCGCTGCACGGCATCTGACCCTCGACCGGACATGTTTCCTTCCAGGGGAAGGGTTGGGCGTCGACTGACAACACCGCAACCACTCTACCGGATCTGCCGCTATACCGTACAGGCGTGCAACCGGTGAACCAGCCCAAGGCGGCGCGCGGAGCGGGATACAGGGGCACGCGTAATCATCATCAAGCTGCCAAGATGGGACGGCTCGAGACCACGCCGGTACGGAGGCCTCGAGTAGGTCAGCGCGCCATGCCTCTATCGACCCCTACTCTGACACCTATACATGTACCCTAGGTCTCTCCTTGGAGCTATAAAAGGGGGGACCCGGGAATAGACATAGACCACGCAACACTACACCCGCACGTAGTAGAGACTCCACACTCCATTCTACCCGAGCTTGTATTCACCCCTGTACAAGCACTTAGGTGCAAAATAATACAAACTCTCCCCCCCCCCGCTGGACGTAGGGCCTTCTCTTGCCCGAACCAGGATAAATCTTTGTGTGTCTTTTTGCATCACCATCTGGGAAAGGGAGCACGCATACAAATTTACTCCTTGGTGTGACCCCCCGTGGGGAAAACACCGACAGTTGGCGCGCCAGGTAGGGGTCCTGCGTGTTTTTCATCGATTTCCCACTCCTTTCCAGATGGCCACTCTCGCCTCGCCGATCCCGTGCTCCACGGTGATTTGGTTTGGGAGCCTTGAGTTCATGTCGACTGGCTCCGGCTATGATATGATCTTGCTCTCGATCAGAGGACCAGGAGGAGCCTGCGTTGTGCCAGTGCGAACGAGGGCCCCGAGACGCCCTCGACATCACGCCACACCACCCAAGAAGAGGCGTGGGCAGCACCATCGTCATGCCTCTACCTCGTCACGACCGGTAGTTCATGCTAGGCAAGAGGTGGCACAGGAGCCGGCCGCGCCGCGTGCTGGAACCGCGGGCATGCCTGCCCGACACCATACGACGACAAGAGGTGACGCGCCCCGAGCACTCTCCCCCACCGCTAGGTTGCTTCCACATGGGTTGTTCACCCCAAGAAGGGCATTGCCATTCGGGTTGGACAACGCCGCGACGTTGCTCGCCAGGGCGATATGCCCAAACGCCAAAACATACGTGGAAAGACCAATGGTCCTTCCACGTGACTCTGAAGCACGGTCGCCGACGTCCGAGCTGCCGGACCTCTCCCGGGTACGAGGCCTCCACCGCCTAGGCCCTGGACGATACACGATCACCTCGCTCAGGCAGCGGCTGCTGGAGGAGGGACGTGGATGTTACTACGCCACCGAGCCGGACTCCGACTCCGAGACCGATAGCTACGACCCTACAAGGGAATGCTATCACATCAACGGGGCGGTAGAAACTACCGACGAGACGCAGGATGCGGCTGCCGGCGGTCGAGCCCCTGCGGCAAGAGAAGATCCTAGGACGCCTGGGAACGACGGGCAGGTCGACCCTCTTCCACAGGAAGATAGGGCCGCGCAACTCGCGCAGTTACGAGAGCTCAAGACCAAGCTTGACGAGGATCGTGAGAGCCTCGTCCTGCTCGAGCAAATCCTCGAGCAAGACTTGCCCTACCCGCCTGGTGGAAGTGTCCGCAGACGCGCTCGAGAGGTACACCAACAAATCGACGGAGACGCAGAGCCAGAGCAGCCTGTCAGCCGTTTCCCTCGAGCAGGCCAGAATGTAGTGGCGGCGACAATGCTGCTGCGCAACATGCCGGAGCCATCGACCTCCCAAGCTCGACGTATTCGAGACGAGGTACAGACTTTGCTCTAGGTGGCGGCAGTTCAACAAGCTGAAAGCTCGGCTTCTCGACGACGAGGAGCTGCCACTGAAAAGCACGATGAGCCACCCCAAAACGAAAAAGAGGTATCGGTCCATCAACTGCCACCCCCTCGAGGAAGAAAGACCACACTCGTTCTCCCCGTCAACAATCAGTGTCGACACGACGCGCGGCATGACATCGAAGAGAATCGACGCCGCCGGCATGGGGACGCGGAAGAGCGCGGTTACAGCGCACATCGTGGCGGGAGGTACGACAGCGACAAGGACCGAATGGCCCCCGAGCCACTAGGCCCACGGTTGTTCAGCAGGGCAATCCGCAGCACACCACTGCCCAGTCCGTTCCGACCCCCGACCAGCATCGCGAAATACAACGGTGTAACCAAACCAGAACTGTGGCTGGCAGACTTCAGGCTGGCTTGTCAGCTGGGAGGCGCTCGAGGAGACGATCGAGCCATCATCAGACAGCTACCGCTTTTCCTCTCTGATACTGCCCGTCGGTGGCTCGAGGAACTTCCAGCTCATTAGATCCACGACTGGGTCGATTTAGTTAGAGTCTTTGAGGGTAATTTCAAAGGGACCTACATACGGCCCGGGAACTCGTGGGACCTCAGCAAGTGCAAACAGAAGCCAGGAGAAAATCTTCGAGAGTACGCTCGACGCTTCTCGAAACAGCGCACCGAACTGCCACATATCCCTGACCACGACGTCATCCTGGCCTTTGTCTCCGGTACCACCAATCGAGACCTGGTACGGGAATTGGGCCGGAATCGCCCTCAGGCCGTCGATGAGCTGATGGACGTAGTGGCAAACTGTAACAGAACCGACCAAATTATAAGAGATTAAGCCTAATAGTGACCATTTGCATAGTCGAACCATCACGCTTAAGCCCATATAATCCCGGTAGTCCGTGAAATCTCGAAGGATTTCAAACCACACATCGCATACAGCCAAGATCGTAATAAGTTTAGCGGCCGCCATCCATAAGTACATTCAGATTTCAACATTCATGAAACACATCGGAGTACTTAAGTTATTACAAACCAAGTTCTTCAAGTAGCGGAAGCTTCATAGTTCGAAATTACAACACACACGATAAGTCTGATACCGTGCCATAGTTTGGTCATTCCCACAAAAGCAAAGGAAGAGACAGAGTGACCATCGCCCTTGGTCTAGTCATCACCCATAGCTGGGTACAGACAGAGTATGCAATAACCATAGTACATGTGACCATCTGCAAAACAACATGGGAATAGAACCCTGAGTACGAGAAGGTACTCAGCTAGACTTACCCACCATAAACTTAAAATAAAGACTCATCAAGGATCATGAAGGCTATTTAGTGGGGTAGCTGACAACCATTTTGCAAAGACCGCAAGGTTTTATTACCCTAACCTACATAAATCTTTTCTTCTTTTAATCTGCTCAAGTTGAAAGTATCATTACCTATTATCTAGGTTTGCTCCTGTGCTATTACAAGCAAGTATGAGACTATGATAGTACCTCATCATAGCATTTCTTAAACCATTCATCATTATAACCCGAGTGTTCCATAGTCCTTACTACGAGGACGAAGCTCAAGTCAAGTGCTCACTATCCAGGAGCGATGGCGATTCGAATCGATTTCTAACCAGCTGGCGAGGTATTCCCCACACAAACCACACTCACTAATCAAGTGAGCTACAGATCACCATATTACACTATCTAGGACCAATTCGCGGGTTCGGCAGGCACCGCCAGTACCCGAGGACCGTTCTGGCGACCGAGGTATCCAAGGTATACCAAGGTTGCGCGCCGCGCCCTCGTCGTTCTCCTCAACCACCACCAATACAGCGCATGGCGGCTCGATTCCCGGCCCGGATAGTGTTCAGGCTTCGCGGTCGGAACGACTTATCCTTCCAGCTAAGTGTGGGGCATGCGTTCAACATGACAAGAGGGCCGTCAACGATCGGTCCTTAATCGACACAGGCAGGGGCACCATGGTCAACCCACCATAAGACCCTGCCCGGTCTCCAAATTCATTCCACACTTGGTTATGCTTTTCCCCGAGCAACCAATGCTTAAACAAGCAGGTATCCACCTATGTCTCGCAGGTGACAGGGAATCACCCGACTTCTACCGAACTAAGCAAGCTAAGCATAGACTCCGTGCCTATCTACATAGGACAAGGTAGTTGAATGAGTAGGAATAACAAGGAGTACTCATGCAGCAACGGTATCAGGCAACTCCTATCACTTAATATGCACTATAGTAGAACAAGTATAGCACTTTATATAAGTTAGCGAGAATAGGGAGACTTAGAATGCTCCGGGGCTTGCCTTTCTCAAACGTGCTGGGTCGGTGATCCGGACACTCTTGCAATTCCTCTCCGGGTTCCTGTGCTTCCGGAGGTTCCTGCTCCTGTATCTCCTCGGGTTCCTCGGGTCCCACTTCGTTCTCCTGCGAGCCTGTATGATGCATATATGCTCATGAGTGGAGTGTGAGATGCCCGAGTGGATGCTTATAAGAGAGAGTGTCAAAGGAGTCATGTTATGATGCATAGGTGATGCACTTGGTCATGCTTATTACAAGGTAGTCAACATCATCCGGGAACAATAACTAAATTAAGCATCTGTTGCATTCTCTTCTACAGATATTTTTCAAATGCAACCAGCAACCCCCATGATGCTTCAAAGATACACGACGAGCGGCGGAGCTCTCTCCGGCAATGGCGCGCGGAGGAGCGGCTGCTGCTGCGCGGTGCGAGCGGAGGAGGAAGGAGAAGGAGGGTGCGGGGGAGAGAGAATGGAGGGAGTGGCCTGGGAGCCTGCGCCAGCGTCCCGACCAGGGGGGTTGGAGGCCGGCCGCGGCGCGCCCAACGCCGGCGTACGGCCGCCACGTGGCCGGCGCCGGGTGGAGCAAGGCGGGCGCCGCGCGCGCGGGAGAGAGAGGAGGGGGAGCGGGCCGCGCTGCCCAGCTGGGCCAGAAGGGAGGCGGGTCGGCCCAGCAGCGCCTGCCCCCTTTCTCTTTTTTTTTTTGAAATTCTTTTCTCAAATTCTTTCTAAATTCATTTGGACCAATTTAAAATCATTTTCACCTCTTGCTCCCAAAAACAAAGTTGTTCCAAAACAAAAACTCTACAGCTTTGCCTTAACAAGCAAGACCAAATTCCAAACAGAATTTGAATTACAAGTTAAAACTCAGTTCTAGGTTTTAAATAAATTCTTTTTGGATATTTTTGTACAAATTCCATTTCTCAAATTCCATAGCTCCAAAAATTGCACAAAAATGTTCTTAATTCTTCTTACACATAAACCAACCTAGTTTGACTATTTCACAATTTTTAAAGCAAGCATCACATTTTAACATGTTTAAAACTCATGAAATGATGCACATAAAATCATACTTGAAGAGAATGACATGCTCAAGATGCTTATGATTGATGAGGATGCTTATGCATTGCTTTGCCAAGGCTAAGTGCATGCTTAACACCTAGGGTGTTACAGCCCTTCCCCCCTTAGGGAAATCTCATCCCGAGATTTTGGGGTTACTAACCATTTCTTATGAAATTTTGGATAAACTGTTTTTAAGTAATCCTCTGTTTCCCAAGTGGCATCCCTATCGTCATGATGACTCCACACCACTTTGTATGTTCGAACAACTCTGTTTCGGGTTACTCGCTCCTTGGTATCCACAATCCCCACTGGCTGCTCTTTGTACTCTAGGTCTGCTTTTATCTTGATTCCTCGAGGTTCAATTCTTTGCTCCGGTACTTTCAGACATTTCCGCAGTTGAGACACATGGAAGACCGGGAAGATCGAGCTCATCTCTTCAGGTAACTGAATCTTGTAGGCCACTGGGCCTTTCCTTTCTAGCACTGGGTATGGTCCCACATATCGGGGTGCAAGCTTTCTTCGAACTCGGAAACGTTGAATTTTCTTCATTGGCGTAACCTTGAGATACACATAGTCGCCTACTTTGAACTCAAGCGGCCTTCTCCTCTTGTCAGCATAACTCTTCTGTCGTGATTGCGCTGCTTGCATATGTTGCTGTATAATCTGCACCTTTTTCTCGGCATCATTCACAAAGTCGATACCATAGTATCTCCTTTCACCAGGTTCCACCCAGTTTAACGGAGTTCGACATCTCCGCCCATACAAAGCTTCGAACGGGGCCATCTTGATGCTCTCTTGATAACTATTATAGTATGAGAACTCAGCCAAAGGTAACCATGATTCCCACGATCCCTTGGACGATAGCACACAGGCCCTCAGCATATCTTCTAACACTTGGTTTAGCCTCTCTGTTTGGCCTGAAGTCTGGGGATGATACGCCGTGCTTCTTATCAAATTGGTCCCCAAACTCTTATGCATGCGCTCCCAGAAGTGAGCAGTGAACTGCGGTCCTCTATCCGATATGATGGTTTTGGGGATACCATGCAACTTGACGATCTCAGCCATATATATATCAGCATACTCGGGAGGTCTGTATGTGTTCTTGACTGGAATGAAATGAGCCGACTTGGTTAATCGATCTATGATTACCCAAATCGAGTCATTCCCCTTCCTGGTTGTCGGTAAGCCGGTGATAAAGTCCATACTGACCTCTTCCTATTTCCACTCCGGAACTGATAACGGTTGTAACAGACCTGCAGGTTTCATATGGATGGCCTTAACTCTGCAACACGTGTCACAACGGGCCACATAAGCGGCTATTTCTTTCTTCATCTTGGTCCACCAAAAGTGGGGCCTTAGATCTTGATACATTTTGCTGCTGCCAGGATGAATAGAAAGCTTAGAGAGATGGGCTTCATCCATGATGCGATTCTTCAACTCCCGATCTTTCGGGACCACTAACCGCTGTTGAAACCACAGTACCCCCTTCTCATCAACCCGAAACTGAGTCTTTGGGTCATCTTTGATCTTCTCTTTGATGTGGAAAATACCCTTGTCTGTTTTCTGACCTTCAATGACTTGACTCTCGAGTGAACAACTGAGTTGTATATGACATAAGACCTCACGATGCATAAGATTGAACCCATCTTCAAACAACGGTTGAACGATTTGATAGTGCGGTTTGCGACTCAAGGCACCTGCGACCACATTAGCTTTGCCTGGATGATAGTGAACTTCCAAATCATAATCCTTGATTAGCTCTAACCACCGTCGTTGCCTCATATTCAGCTCGGACTGAGTGAAGATGTACTTCAAACTCTTGTGATCGGTGTAAATGTGACACTTATTTCCTAGCAGATAATGTTTCCAGATCTTCAAAGCATGTACCACTGCTGCTAACTCAAGGTCGTGCGTTGGATAGTTGACTTCATGCTTTCTCAACTGTCGGGAAGCATAAGCTATCACCCTGCCATCTTGCATCAACACACACCCCAGGCCACTCTTCGATGCGTCACAAAACACATCAAAAGGCTTCTCTATATTAGGTTGTGCCAGAACGGGAGCAGTGGTTAGCAACTTTCGCAAGGTGCGGAAGGCTAACTCACACCCTTCCGTCTAGACAAACTTATGGTCCTTTTGTAGCAAACTTGTCATTGGCTTAGCAATCTTGGAGAAGTCAGGTATAAAACGACGATAATACCCGGCCAGACCAAGAAAACTTCTAACTTCCGAGACCGAAGTTGGTGCCTTCCAGTCCATGACTTCCTGCACTTTTGATGGATCCACAGCAATTCCTTCTTCAGACAGAATGTGCCCTAGGAAAGGAACTTTCTTTAACCAGAACTCACACTTGCTGAACTTGGCATATAGCTGATGCTCTCATAACCGTGTCAGCACGATTCTCAGATGCTCGGCGTGATCTTGCTCATTTTCTGAATACACCAGGATATCATCGATAAACACTACAACAAACTTATCCAATTCCGGCATAAAGACTGAATTCATCAGATACATAAAGTATGCAGGAGCATTTGTCAACCCAAAGGACATGACAAGATACTCGTACAACCCATACCTGGTGGAAAAAGCAGTCTTCGGGATATCTTGCGGACGAATCTTGATTTGGTGATACCCAGATCTCAAATCTATCTTAGAAAACACTCTTGCCTTGGATAACTGATCAAACAGGATATCAATCCTTGGCAAGGGATACTTATTTTTGATTGTCACTGCATTGAGTGGACGATAGTCCATGCACATGCGCAACGACTGATCCTTCTTTTTCACAAACAACGCTGGATAACCCCATTCCGACGAGCTTGGCCGGATGAACCCTTTTTCTAGTAACTCCTTCAGTTGCTTCTTCAGCTCTACGAGTTCGTTTGGTGGCATCCGGTACGGCCTTCTAGATATTGGTGCTGTACCTGGTATCAACTTGATTGCAAACTCTACCTCCCTATCTGGGGGAAGTCCTGGTAACTCCTCGGGAAACACATCAGGGAACTCACAGACTACTGGAATCTGTGGTAAAGGGACCACGTGCGTAGCACAGGAGATGCTAGCAAAGTCAAGATGACGGGGCAGAGGTACTTGAAAAGAGTTACTGCCCTGTGGTTCTCTGAGAGATAACATCCGCTTTCCAGTATCTATGACAGCATCCCATTCTCTCATCTAGTTCATGCCCATGATAACATCCAAAACTAACCCAGGCATGACCACTAGATTTACCCGAAAAACTCGGCCACTTACATCCAGGGTTGCCCCTCGGACCACTCTATTGGTCAACACATCTGCCCCTGCTGAGCTGATGCGGTAGCCATAGCCCAGATCTGTAACTGGTTGATTATGCTTTTGTGCAAATGCTTGGCTCATGAATGAATGCGATGATCCAGAATCAAACAAAACAACTGCAAGATGTTGGTTGACAGAAAACATACCAGCTGTTACCGGTTCTCCTTCCGGGATTTCCTCAATCGAGGTATGATGCACACGAGCTGGATAGGTTGGCTGCTGCCTTTTGGGGGTAGGGACATTCCTTAGCAAAGTGCCCCATCTTGTTGCAGTTATAGCACGGACCCTTGGGCGCATTGTTGGCGGCAGGTGCTGCGGCTTGAATTGCCTTTGGCTTGGCAGGAGCTATCGCCACCTTGTACGGCTTCTGCTGGGTTGGATGCCCGGTGTTCCTTCTCTGCGGTGGTCGGAACCTAACACCCGGGGCAGGAGGACGATACTGCTGTCGCCCTGCCACTGGTGCCCTGGACTGGGATGATCCTGCTTCAAAAGCCCTTTTACGTGACTTGGATGCACTGTAGTTGTTGTTATTGTTCTCTTGGGTCAGACAGTCACTGATATAGGCATTGAAAGTAGCCCTGGCCCCTGTACCCATGGTCTTCAGTATCTTTGGATTCAAGCCTCTCTGGAAACTAGCAATCTTCTTAGCCTCCGTGTTCACAAACTCAGGGGCATAGCAAGCGAGATTGTTGAAAGCGTGTAGATACTCCTTCACAGACTTCGTCCCTTGGGACAGCCTCATGAACTCCCCAACCTTCATTTCAACCACACCAGGAGGAATGTAATTTCCCCGGAAAGCGGTGGTGAAGCGGTTCCAGGTGATTGGTGTCCCCTCTAGGTAGGTGGTACGGTGATGGGACCACCAAATCCCAGCAGGTCCTTGCAACTGATGTGCCGCATACTCAGCCTTGAGTTCTTCTGTCATTCGGAGAAGACGAAACTTCTGCTCCATGGTGTTGATCCACTCATCTGCTTCGAGCGGTTCCAAGGCCTCCTTAAAGATTGGTGGCTTGGTATCCATGAAGTCCTTGAATGAACTGTACTGGTTGACCTCCCGGCCACCCTGATTATCTCCACGACGGGTGTTGTCAGCTATGTTGCGCAAAGCTTCTTCCATGTTGCGCTGCATCTGTTCCATGTTGCGTTGGCTCCCCAGAAACTGCACGAAAAACACATCCGCAGTGTGCGGGGGAGGTGGTGGTGGTGGTGTTGGTGCTCGGTCCTCATTCCGTTGAGCCCCACCTCCGGATGTACCTGCTCCAAGACCCAGATTGCTGTTACCCCCGCCACGTGTTTGCACCATCTGCATACGCCAATGATAAGCAATCGTTAGGAGTTGCTATCATCCGGTAGAAAATGTGTAAAATCGTGCCATACTGAATTTACTGAGGGAATAAATTCACACAATAAACAAAGGCACAACAACTCATCATCCACGCACAACATCACTAACAGATTACTTAACATTCACGCAACAAGGTTCGCGTACATCCAATTTGCCAGCATACATACACTGGACTTTCAACATAACTCGTAAGGTCTTACATAGCTCAGATCCAAAGTACACGACATGCCATGCAACATACAACACAAAAGGAGAAGGACTAGCTCTAGAGCCCTAGCATCTAGTCGCTATGATCACTGTCCATGCCAGAGCCATCCTCATCCTCGTCACCACTAGCAGCTGCTCCTATCTCGGGATCCGTGTCCATCTCGTCCTCAGAGTCTAGCTCCGCTGCTCCAGGCAGGTGGTGAGGGTGGAGCTGGTTATGCAGCTGGTGGATCTCCTCATGCAAGTTCTCATTGTACTCCTCGACATTAGCTAGCTGCTGCTCTAGCTCCAGCTGTCGGGCCCTCAAAGTGTCCTCCTCGTGCCAGGCTTCATTCCTCTGTCCAAGCACATGGACTAGCATGCGCTCGCAGTTCCTGTGAGCAGTGGTCACCCTGTCCTTCTGCTCCCGCACTGCAAGCAGGTCCTGACTCAGCTCACTATTCTTCTGGACTGCCTGGTCTCTCTCTCTGGTCACACGAGCCAACTCTGCCTGTAGCCTCTCAACCTCAGAGTCAAACTCATGCTGCAACTGACGCTTCTCATCCTGGACGGTGAGAAGAGACCCGGACAAGCGACCCAAACAATGCTCCAGGCCTCCATAGGTCTTCATCAACGCGTACATGGCACTCATAGCTGCACTGTCACTGTGCTGGTCCTCATCCGCACTCCTCTCTAGAGCATTCACCTCGGACTGATCCCACACCGAAGTGTAAGGGTCACCCCGGGGAAACACCCCAGCGAAGGCGTGGGCCAGCTCCTGTGGAAACCTCTCCATGAGGTCCCTCAAAACTGCGAAAGCTGCCCTGCTGGCACCGTGGAAAGGCGTGACACCTCGGGACTCGTACACCCAACCGCCCCAAGCAGGGTCTCCTCCACTGGTAGGGACAACTGCCTCGATCCCCACCAGGGTCTCGTCACCAAGCGGCTCCTTATCCCAATAGTAGCGAGGCTCCCTTCCTTCGGGATACCCCATCGAACTGAGCACCCTCCAAAGCAAGGTGGGCATCCCAAACTCCTCTAGGAACTTGCTCTTATGTCGCGAGCTCCTAGCTGCCAACGGACGGCGAGGGGCCCGCCCACCAGTGGACTTGCGAGCGGTGAGCCTAGTGCGTGCCATCTGCTGCAAATGGAATACCGTGGGTAAGAGCGAGGATTAGCTTTATTTATTTCATTTAAAATTGGGACAGATTAAATTAAGGGGGAAAGTAAGCAATGATATGAAATGCACATGATGCATGTACGAACTTACGATCTCACAAACTTAGAAAACAAAGGTTAACACTAAGCGGTATACGCGGTGGCATACAACGTTCGCTCATAACGTAACTAGCGTTCTAAGCGAGAACGTGGTTAGGGTACCTGCAGAAAACTCATTTCAGCCCACCCACAGTATGATCGTGCAGAACAAAATTTAAAACTATACACTTCACATACACAGACACCCGTCCATGCATGTGACGTGTCACTACCCACATCATCGCCCTAATGACAGCATCGCCTCTTAGGACAGAATTCCCAGCATGCAGTACTGTTCCCAAGACACACCAACATGTGTGCATGACACAGCACCTGACAACACTTCCCTAGACCGGCAGTGTATCCGATCATGCTCTCACAACTCCCACTTACCATGGCGTAGAGGAAGAATTGATCCATACATTACCACTCAAATGAATGGCACACATACTATTGCACGCCGTATGAGCGACGAAATAAAAATATGATGCATTAACCCCCAAGTCAGTACTTAGCTAGCCACCTTAGAGTCCTTAACTGGGCATAAAGGATATGACCATGGCACACTAGATAATTTTCCCAAAACTTAGTTTAACACCTTGATCATTATTAATTAATTAATAAAATCTTTTACTAAACCGGTTTAGACTTTTGTTTAAAATGTACTTATGAACAGTAACTCGCTAAACCTTGCTCCGATGCCAGCTGTAACAGAACCGACCAAATTATAAGAGATTAAGCCTAATAGTGACCATTTGCATAGTCGAACCATCACGCTTAAGCCCATATAATCCCGGTAGTCCGTGAAATCTCGAAGGATTTCAAACCACACATCGCATACAGCCAAGATCGTAATAAGTTTAGCGGCCGCCATCCATAAGTACATTCAGATTTCAACATTCATGAAACACATCGGAGTACTTAAGTTATTACAAACCAAGTTCTTCAAGTAGCGGAAGCTTCATAGTTCGAAATTACAACACACACGATAAGTCTGATACCGTGCCATAGTTTGGTCATTCCCACAAAAGCAAAGGAAGAGACAGAGTGACCATCGCCCTTGGTCTAGTCATCACCCATAGCTGGGTACAGACAGAGGATGCAATAACCATAGTACATGTGACCATCTGCAAAACAACATGGGAATAGAACCCTGAGTACGAGAAGGTACTCAGCTAGACTTACCCGCCATAAACTTAAAATAAAGACTCATCAAGGATCATGAAGGCTATTTAGTGGGGTAGCTGACAACCATTTTGCAAAGACCGCAAGGTTTTATTACCCTAACCTACATAAATCTTTTCTTCTTTTAATCTGCTCAAGTTGAAAGTATCATTACCTATTATCTAGGTTTGCTCCTGTGCTATTACAAGCAAGTATGAGACTATGATAGTACCTCATCATAGCATTTCTTAAACCATTCATCATTATAACCCGAGTGTTCCATAGTCCTTACTACGAGGACGAAGCTCATGTCAAGTGCTCACTATCCAGGAGCGATGGCGATTCGAATCGATTTCTAACCAGCTGGCGAGGTATTCCCCACACAAACCACACTCACTGATCAAGTGAGCTACAGATCACCGTATTACACTATCCAGGACCAATTCGCGGGTTCGGCAGGCACCGCCAGTACCCGAGGACCGTTCCGGCGACCGAGGTATCCAAGGTATACCAAGGTTGCGCGCCGCGCCCTCATCGTTCTCCTCAACCACCACCAATACAGCGCATGGCGGCTCGATTCCCGGCCCGGATAGTGTTCAGGCTTCGCGGTCGGAACGACTTATCCTTCCAGCTAAGTGTGGGGCATGCGTTCAACATGACAAGAGGGCCGTCAACGATCGGTCCTTAATCGACACAGGCAGGGGCACCATGGTCAACCCACCATTCTCTTCTACAGATATTTTTCAAATGCAACCAGCAACCCCCATGATGCTTCAAAGATACACCAAACCCAACTTATTCCATTCAACCTATATATATACACCCTTCATAGTTTTCTTTATTCATTTCTAAGCCCATTAAAAATCAAATGCAATTCTGTTCATCAATAAATTCCACAAAAATTACAGGAGACTACCAGCTAAGCATAAAGTCTACTGTAAATTATTCATGATTAATTAATTTTGAGCCAAAAAAAAATTACAAGATTAATTAATAAGGCAAGTAAAATCACTCTACTGGGATACAAGTGTTAAACAACAGATTTCATATTTTTATAATTTGCATAATATCATAAGAAACACCCACAAAATTTTCCAGATTTATTGCATGACCCAATTAATTATTAAAAATCATAAATCACTGCCATGCAAGCATTTAAATTACCATAAATTCATTTATACACCAAATAATATGTACCCACTTTTTCCCAGTGAGCAAACACACATGCAAAGCCAACAAATCAAGTTTCACATTTTTCTGAGCCATATTTTATTTACTATGCATTTTCCAAGTTTAACAAAATCATGGATAAAATATATTCACACAGAAAAGTTACTCCAACATGACATACAATTACATCAAACTGTAGATCTGGAAATATAGAGCACACCCAAATTTATTTCATTCAATTTGGAGCTGTAGAACTCAAGATATAGATTTTACAAACTTTAAATCAATTTCTGTAAAACACTTTTTCAAGAAAACCGACGAAAAATGCTACGCACACCCAGATCTACACCCACCGGGGTACCCCTGCGACTGACAGTGGGTCCCCGACCCCACCAGTCAGCGAGACCGAGAGGGAGCTCACCTCCGACGAGCAGATCTCGCCGGCGGTGAGGTCTCCGGCCATGGGGTGAGCACCAACGTGCTCCCCGCAGCAAGACGCACCCAGCGGTACCCTTGGATCGACCAGAGGACGGCCGGAACACCTCCGGCGAGCATGCATGGCGGCACGGCGGCGCTGCTCGCCGTGGCCAGGCTGCTCCGGCGCGGTAGAGCGTGCGCAAACGCCTCTCCGAGCTTCCTCACCTTCCTACCGACCTAGCGCAACAGAGAACGAGCGAAAAGAGGCAGGGAAACGCTAGATCCGTCGCGGCGGAGTACTCCGGCGAGCTCGGGGTGACTCCGGCGAGCGATTCACGGCGCTCGACGGACTCTCACCTCGGTAGAACGTTCGCACGAACTTACCCTAGCGACGGCGAGTGCCCTGGTGCTCTCGGCGTCGAGCTTGAGGCTCTGGTGTGGCCGGCGACGAGCGGCGGAGCTCTCTCCGGCAATGGCGCGCGGAGGAGGAAGGAGAAGGAGGGCGCGGGGGAGACAGAATGGAGGGAGTGGCCTGGGAGCCTGCGCCGGCGTCCCGACCAGGGGGGCTTGGAGGCCGGCCGCGGCGCGCCCAACGCCGGCGTACGGCCGCCACGTGGTCGGCGCCGGGTGGAGCAAGGCGGGCGCCGCGCGCGCGGGAGAGAGAGGAGGGGGAGCGGGCTGCGCTGCCCAGCTGGGCCAGAAGGGAGGCGGGTCGGCCCAGCAGCGCCTGCCCCCTTTCTCTTTTTTTTTGAAATTCTTTTCTCAAATTCTTTCTAAATTCATTTGGACCAATTTAAAATCATTTTCACCTCTTGCTCCCAAAAACAAAGTTGTTCCAAAACAAAAACTCTACAGCTTTGCCTTAACAAGCAAGACCAAATTCCAAACAGAATTTGAATTACAAGTTAAAACTCAGTTCTAGGTTTTAAATAAATTCTTTTTGGATATTTTTGTATAAATTCCATTTCTCAAATTCCATAGCTCCAAAAATTGCACAAAAATGTTCTTAGTTCTTCTTACACATAAACCAACCTAGTTTGACTATTTCACAATTTTTAAAGCAAGCATCACATTTTAACATGTTTAAAACTCATGAAATGATGCACATAAAATCATACTTGAAGAGAATGACATGCTCATGATGCTTATGATTGATGAGGATGCTTATGCATTGCTTTGCCAAGGCTAAGTGCATGCTTAACACCTAGGGTGTTACACAAACTACGCAGCAGGGGAGGAAGCAGTCGGCGCCTTCTTCAGTTGTGAAGGAAGGAAAGGCAAGCAGCCCGCCGATGAAGATGGGACCCCCAGTCGAGGGCCCAAGAAAAACAAGAAGAAGCAGAAAGCGCGTCAGTTCAAGCAGGAAGGCCTTGACGACGATCTCTTCGCCGTCACAGAATGCAAGAGGCCTCGAGGCCCTCCAGATGGAGGCATTTCCGACAAGATGCTAGAAGAGCCATGCCCTTACCATAAGGGAGGCGCCAACCACAAGCTCAAGGACTGTCGTATGCTGAAAAAGCATTTCGACGGTCTGGGGTTCAAAAAGGATGCGCGTGACGACTCAAAGAAGGAGAAGGGCAGAAATAAGGAGGACAACAAAGATGACGATGGCTTCCCAGCCGTCCACGACTGCTACATGATTTATGGAGGGCGCTCGACGCAGTTGACCACAAGGCAGCGCAGAAGGGAACGACGTGAGGTCTTCGCGGCAAGAATGGCGGTGCCCCAGTACCTCACCTGGTCGAGCACTCCCATCACTTTCGATCGAGAGGACCACCCGGACACGGTAGTCGCCCCAGGCGTCTACCCGCTCGTCGTCGACCCCATCATCGTCAACACCCGGCTTTTGAAGGAGCTGATGGACGGTGGCAGCAGCCTCAACATCATCTACCTCGAAACCCTCGACCTCCTCGGTATCGACAGGGGACGGCTCCAACCAAGCGCCGGCGGCTTCCATGGCGTCATGCCAGGGAAAAAGGTGCTGCCACTGGGTCGAATCGACTTACCGGTCTGCTTTGGCACGGCGGCCAACTTCAGGAAGGAGACCCTCACCTTTGAGGTGGTCGGGTTCCGGGGCACGTACCACGCCATTATCGGGCGCCCGGGCTACGCCAAGTTCATGGCTATACCCAACTACACCTTTTTGAAGCTGAAGATGCCCGGTCCCAAAGGCGTCATCACCGTCAGCTCCTCCTTCGAGCACGCTTACGAGTGCGACGTCGAGTGCGTCGAGTACGGGGAGGCGGTCGAGAACTCCACCGAGCTTGTCGCGAAGCTCGAAGCCCTGGCCGCTGAGGCTCCAGAGCTCAAGCGCCACGCAGGAACCAAGAAGATCCCGCTCGACCCTAACAACTCCGACGGCAAGGTGCTGACGATCAGCGCCGACCTCGACCCCAAATAGGAAGCTGTGCTCGTCGACTTTCTCCGTGCAAGCGCCGACATGTTTGCATGGAGTCCCTCGGACATGCCAGGCATACCGAGGGAAGTCGCCGAGCACTCCATGGAAATTCAAGCCGGTTCCAAACCAGTGAAGCAACGGTTGCGCCGATTCGACGAGGAGAAGCGCAAGATCATTGGCGAGGAGATCCACAAGCTTTTGACGGCCGGATTCATCAAGGAGGTTCATCATCCCGACTGGTTAGCAAACCCTGTACTAGTTAAGAAATAGAATGGGAAAATGATGATGTGTGTCGATTGTACGTGTTTAAATAAAGCATGTCCGGAAGTTCCTTTTCCTTTACCACGTATTGATCAAATTGTTGATTCTACTGCGGGATGTGAAACCCTTTCTTTCCTTGACGCATATTTTGGTTACCACCAAATAAAAATGAAAGAGTCTGACCAGCTCACGACGTCTTTTATCACGCCTTTTGGGATGTATTGTTATGTAACCATGCCGTTTGGGCTTCGAAACGCGGGAGCTACGTATCAACGCTGCATGCTCCACGTGTTTGGCAAGCACATAGGGTCGACGGTCGAGGCCTATGTCGACGACATCGTCGTCAAATCAAAGCGGTGAGGAGACCTGATCTAGGATCTCGAGATCGCTTTCAGCTGCTTACGCGACAACCAGATCAAGCTAAATCCCGAGAAATGCATTTTCGGCGTGCCTCGAGGCATGCTCTTGGGTTACATTGTTTCCCAGCGTGGCATCGAGGCCAACCCTGAGAAAGTCTCAGCCATCACAAGAATGGGGCCGATCCGAGACATCAAGGTGTGCAGAGAGTCACGGGATGCCTAGCGGCGCTAAGCCGTTTCATCTCGAGGTTAGGAGAAAAGGCGTTACCATTATATCGGCTCCTGAAGAAAGTCGAGCTCATCCACATCGCCCGACGCTACAACAAGGTGGCCGACGAACTCACCAAGATCGCATCAACCCGAGGCACGGTACCACCTGACGCATTCTCAAGAGATCTTCACGAGCCATCCGTCGACTTGGGCTCGGGGGCTGGCGTCGATGTCGCTCCTGCCTAGCAAACCAACACCGTCGATGCACTACTGACGGCAGCTGAGGTAATGGAGGTGGAACAACGGCCCGGTCGACCGTTCGACTGGCGCACACCATTCCTCGACTGCCTAATCCGCTGCGAGCTGCCAGAAGATCGATGCGAGGCCTGCCGTATCGCTCGACGGGTCAAATCATATGTGATCTATGGCGAGGACAACGAGCTATATCAACGAAGCCCAATGGGGGTCTTGCAGCGTTGCATCACCGTGGAAGAAGGCCGGAAACTCCTCGAGGATCTGCACTCGGGGGCTTGTGGCGACCATGCTGCTCCACGGACCCTCGTAGGGAACGCCTTCCGACAAGGCTTCTACTGGCCAACGCTGTAGCTGATGCCATCGAGCTCGTACACTCATGTCACGGGTGCCAGTTCTACGCCAAACAGACTCATTTGCCCGCCCACGCTCTTCAGATGATCCCCATCACGTGGCCATTTGCGGTGTGGGGGCTCGACTTAGTAGGGCCTCTACAAAAGGCAAAAGGAGGGTACACCCACTTGCTGGTGGCTATCGACAAGTTCTCCAAATGGATCGAGGCTCGACCCATCACCAACATCCGCTCCGAACAGGCCATCCTTTTCTTCACCGACATTATCCACCGATTTGGGATCCCCAACGTCATCATCACCGACAACGGCACTCAGTTCACGGGCAAGAAGTTCTTGGACTTCTGCGATCAGCATCACATCCGTGTGAACTGGTCTGCAGTGGCCCATCCTCGAACTAACGGCCAGGTCGAGCGTGCCAACGGCATGATTTTGCAGGGGCTCAAACCAAGGATCTACAATCGCTTAAAGAAATTCGGCAAGAAGTGGGTCGAGGAGCTTTCCTCGGTCCTATGGAGCCTAAGGACAACGCCAAGCAGGGCCACAAAATACACCCCATTCTTCATGGTCTACGGCTCTGAGGCTGTCCTCCCCATAGACCTCGAGTATGGGTCCCCTCGACTCAAAGCATACAACGAACAGTCAAATAAAGAATCTCAAGAAAACGCGGTCGACCAACTCGAAGAAGCTCGAGACATGGCCCTCATCAACTCTGCTAGATACCAGCAGAAGCTCCGACGCTACCACGACAAGCACGTGCGCAGGAGGGACTTGAACGTGGGAGACCTCGTTCTACGACGGCGACAAAGCAACCAAGGACGCCACAAGCTGACCCCACCATGGGAGGGCCCATACGTGGTGGCCGAGGTCTTGAAGCCAGGGACATACAAGCTTGCGGACGAAAAGGGGGCAGTCTTCACCAACGCATGGAACATCGAATAGCTACGTCGATTCTACCCCTAGAATTTCAAAGCTTTATGTTCTACGTACGCTTTGTACCAAGGCCTTGTAAATGAATGTATGAATAAATGAAGTCTTTCCTCGAGCGATTTACTTTTCCACAAGTCTCAACGATAGAAGGGAGTATCGACTACGACCCATCATAGTCAACACTCCCTCGGGGGCTAGCAAGGGGGGCGACCCCCCCCCAAATGTCGAAAAAAATCTAGTAAACCTTTCATTCCTATCGGTAATCTCACACGGTTGAGTAGTAAAGGTACCTCGAGCCCCTTAAGGGCCGAGAAACGACGAGCTTGAGAACTCCTACGCCCCCGGGCTATGGAAACTCTACTTGCCTCCTCACCCTTGAGGCAATCGAGACTGCCTCGAACAAAAGACCAAGTGAGAAAAGACAAACATAGGCGCAAAAAGGAATAAAAAGAAGCCTCAAGAGAGAAGACAGACAAACGCATAACAACCACTTAAAGACACTGTGTCATAGGATTAACAGAGTACTATACAAGGGGCCCTAGGCTCCCTGAGCAGGCTCGCAGGCCTTAGTCCACAGCACGGTCCTCACCACCCTCGCCTGCGCCCGAGCTAGTCTCAGGGGGAAGCACCTCAGGCTCAAATAGCTTGACCAGCCTCTCTCCAGGTACCTCCATGTCGTCGATCAAGGCGTGGAGCCTCTCTTCGTTCTCCGCGTCGGTCTTAGAGATGTCGGTGATGAAGCCGTGGGACACCACCTCCATGTCGTAGGAGAAGCCTGAGCAGACAACCGCCATTGCCCACTTCACCCCGATGTGGAGGGCATCCCGCACCCGATCTCTCAGCGTCGCGCCTAAGTAGCACAGCTGGTCGACGAGTGCGTCACCTCGAGCGTCCTCCTTCGACTCGTCCATGGGCTCGATCTCCCAAGAGGTCGAGAGATCGCTTACCGCCGTCCGCACTCGACGGTTCAAAGCAACCTCCGCCTCAAGCTAGGCCTTAGCATTTCGGGCCTCGACTTGGGCGGCCAAGAGTTCGTCCTTAAGCCCTGTGAATGCCAACGCAAAAAACTTTAGAAAAAACCAAGCACACCTCGAAAAGGAAATCCGACAATAGAAACGTACCACGGATGCTCTCCTCCAGGGCCGTGTTCTCGCCAACCAATTTTGTATTGGCCATCTCGATTTCTCTGTTGGAGCGTGCCAGCTCAGTGTTGGCGACTCAAAGATCCTCGATCGCCTTGCCAGCCTAAGCAACAGCTCCACTCTTCTCCGACAGCTCCCCCTTCAGACGGTCAACGTCGTCAGAGAGGCTGCGGGATCGAGCCCGCTCCGCCTTGAGGTCTTCGAGGGCCTTCTTCTTTGCTTCCTCCATGGCCCCCCTAGCGACCTCGCTGTCCACATACACCACCTTCATCCTTTGAAAGGAGTCTTGGAGGGAGTCCAGGTCGGTCTTGAGAAGGCCCTTCTCCTTGTCCAAGTCAGCAATGACGTTCTTGTAGGACAGGGCCTCCTCCCGGGCTTTGGACGCGGCCTCCTCGACCGTCAGAGCCCGCTCCTGCAGTAGCGTCGTCTCCTCCACCGCCTTCCTTGAGGCCTCTTGAGCCTCGACCAAGGCAGCCTCCCTCGCCTTCTTCTCCTCCTCGAGCGCTATGAGGTCTTTATAAGCCTTAAGGAGTTTTTCCTGCGACTCGAGGAGTTGGTCCTTGAGGACGGGGAGCTGCTCCCAACCGCCTCTTGTGGCGTGAAAGAAGCTCGACTAGATGCGGGAGGTCTCTTTCATGTCCTGTGAGCCGGTGGTCAAACGGTTAGAGCACAAAACCGATGGATCTATGAGGATTGAGGACCGAAGAATACTTACGAAGTAGGCCGGCCCGAGCCCGTTGTTGATGACGTCCGACAGGAGCCCCACCACGTGCTTCATCCAAAGGCGGAGCTCCTCGACGTGTTCCCATTTCTCTGCCTCCTTCCTATCGTCCAGGAAGATGTTGGGCTCGGACGGGTCGGTGGAAGCCCAGATGCGGATCCGATCGGGGCACCAGTTCTCCATCTCCCGGTCGGCCCGCGCCTTGACGCCACGAATAAGGTCCTCGACGGCCTCGAGGGATCCCCCATGGCGCAGGACCAAGTCGACGAGGGAAGGGAACCGCCCGTCGTCGTCCACCGTCTTCTAGGTACCGTCTTGGCTACCCGATGTCCCGGCCTCATCCTCCTCTGTAGGGATGCGGTCCTCCCACGCCCGGCGCTCCCGGAGGAACCCTGGGGCGATCCCGTCCATGCCGTAGATCGTCCTCTTGATCTCGGACTCAGGGTCAGCGGGGGTATGCATCATGCAGGCAAGCGCTACCACATCGTCTGCTCGCCCCCGCTCTGCCGGGATCACGGCGGGCGCCCCAGGGCGGAGCCACGCCGGGGTCGGAGGACCAAAAACCGGCAAATCCTCCTCCTGGTCTCCGTGTTCTTACGGCGCCGGTGGTACAGGTTGGGGCGGACTGTGAGGAGGGGACTCGAGCAGTCCTTCTTCCTGGCCCCCCTGCTGCTGCTGCTGTTGCTCCTCGAGCCCCTGCGACTCTTGTCGGAAGCCCTGCTCCTGCGGCTGCCGCCTTGCCTCGCGCTCCCGCTCCTCCTCCTCCTCCTTTTTCTTCTACTCCTCGAGGGTGCGAAGACCAGCAGGCCAGGGCGTCCGTCCCGCGACGAGGGAGGTCGATGCCTCCTCATCCATAGGGCGGGCGTCCCTTGATGTCTTGTTGCCGCCAGACGTATCGCTGATGGTAATGGGGTCCCCCTCGACCCCCGATCGGGGAGGCTCGGGGGCTCCCTCTTGCCCTTGGGTCTGGGACACCTCGGCCCGTGTTGGCGGCGACGGGGCAGACTTGGGACGAGGTGGGGCACTCTCAGCGTCGGTCAGAGGTTGAGAGTCGGAGGAGCCTGTAAAACAAAGAATAAAGGCCGGTCACTATGATGACCAACGTAAGAACATCACAAGTCCCCGAAGTAAGCTACAAACCTGGCTCCTTGGAGGCTGCTCCCGCTTTGAGCCTCTTCGCCATTGAAGGCTGGGCCTGCTCAAGCGTTCGCTTTAATCTGAGAAAGAAGGAATGAGCATAGAAAGACCGGTATACGAGGAAACGCAGAGGAACAGGAGAACAAAAGTCACAACATCAAAGAGCTTACCCCACGGGGAGAACAGCTCGCCTGCCGGTGCCCCGACCGGTGGGCCTCGAGCCACCCCGCGTCAAGGTCCCAGGCCCCTCGAGGACAGGCGCTGGCCTTGGCCCAGCAACTTCCGCTTGGCGGGCACCAGGACTGGCGCTCCTGCGGCCAGTCTCTCCATTCTCGGAGGCCGCGGCGCGACCGCGAGTCAGTGGCCCCGTCGCCTGGGTCCTACCATGGCTACCCATCTTGGGCGCAGGGGGAGGGCGCGGGGCGACCTGACCAGTCGCGGGCACAGGGGGGGTGTCGGCACAAGGGCGGTGTGATCCGCCTGGTCCCTCCTTTGGTATTTCCTTCCGAGGGGCGTCGACGTCGCCTCGAGGCGGACCCTCGAGGATCCGGTCAAGGCGAGACGCCATCCCCTCGGAGTCGTCGTTGTCCTCATCACCATCTCCACCATCATCGTCGCTGGGGGATTCTTCCTCAGGCTCCCCCCTCTACCTAGATTTTGCTCGACGTGCCTCTAATGTTTGGCGGTCGAGGTTCTTCTTTTTCTCTCCTTTCTTCGCAGAATCCTTGGCGGACTTTTGCTTCTCGGCAGACCGGCGCCGCGCGTCACGGTCAACCTCGTCCTCCTTTACTGGAGGCCTCGAGGACCGGACATCAATCCGCCCCTGCCAGAACAAAGGCAGACTTAGAAAAGAGGTAGAAAGAAATCTAGAATCAAAGCTGTATGCGAGAAGAAAACATACCAGATCAATCGAGCCCGCATCGGGCCTCATGGGGAAGCCGTTAACATGCTCCAGCTTAAAGTCGCCAGCAATGGCGGCCCTGACCCGGGCCGCGACTTCGTCGTTCGCCGGAGCCTCGCTTGACATCTGACATGCCTCGAGGTCCCGAGATGAGACGCCGGGGGCCATCTCGTCCATCCTCAGCGGTCAAGACATCAATGGGAGAACTCTCTGGTGATGGACGGCCGAGAGGACGAGAGCGGCGGTCAAGACTTCCGAGCACAGCTTCTTCATGACGTCGAGGAGGGGGTCGAGCCGAGATTGATGAACTTGGACGACGCCGTACGTCTAATTCTCCGGACGCTCCGTGATCAGACGCCCGGTGTAGGCGGGCAGGAGATCGTCGTCGTTCCTCAAGTAGAACCACTGGGAATCCCAGCCGGCGTGGTTGGTCGACAGTCCCACTGGGATGTACTCGCGCGGCCTCTACGTCTTCCCCGTCTTCAGCACGAGATTGAGGCAACCCGCCCGCAAAGGCTTCCTCACGCCAGTGGTCCCAGTGGGGGCGTTGAAGAGCTCGCCCCTGTAGAGGTGGAGCCACAGCTCCCAGTGGGGCATCATCCCCAAATAGCCCTCACACACCGCGGCGAAGACCGCCGTAACGGTGATGGCGTTTGGGGAGAAGTCCTAGAGCTCCACCCCGTAATGGTGGCAGAGCGCCCGCATGAAGCGGCTCGGGGGAGCACCCAGGCCGTCGCGGTGGAACTTGGCGAACGAAACCACATAGCCCTTGGGCGGCCTGGGCTCCCTGTGGTCCGCCGGCGGCACGATCCACTCCGGCGACGACAGCGAGGTGCGGCGGCGCAGGAGCCCCTCCCTCTCAAGCTCTAGCAACTGGTGCTCCGTCATCGACGACGGGCGCCAGTCGTCGGCGGTGACAAGTCTCACAGGCATCCTAGTCGGAAGGATGGCGAATTTGCTACTACTCGAGGGGGGCACGCGCGCGTGAGATGGCAAGAGTACTAAGGCAACGAGAGGGCTAAGACGAGAATGAAGACGGGAGGCAGAAGGGAGAACGGTGGCGGCGCCAAGGCACATTTATAGGCAGCGGTCCACCAACGGACAGACCCGAGAAATGAGGTAACTCCCCCCATAAATGTGCCGTCTAACGGTCCTTTCCCTCCTCACAGGTGGGGCGCTCCGAATTCCACGCCAACGCAGTGTCGTAACGTCTCCCACCTAAAAAGGCGCGCCCAACGGGCAAGAAGACGAACCGCCCACGGTCTTTCCCTTCCCTTGTAAGCCAAGGAGTGTACCCGTGAAAGCCTCGAGAGGTCGCAGGCTAGCCCAGCGAAAGGGTTCGACAGCCGATCTCGAGCACCAGAGTCAGGGATCCCCAGCGAGTGGTCGAAGATCGAGGCCCGCCTCGAAGACTTGCTGGGGATGTCCAAGGTAGGGTCGAGACAGTCGAGAGGAATCCCCCCGACGGGAGGCAACGAGCCGCTGGACTCTATCGAATGAGACCAGTATCCCCGACCATGTCGACCCTGCTTTATGAGAACGCCTCGGGGCTACAGCTGACCCCCTCGAAAGGGGCACAGGTTCTCACTTGGACTACCCGCTAGGAACTCAATTTGGGGTGGAAGACGCTCGCTCTATCGAGAGTACGTCGAAACCCCCGCACAAAACAAGCCAATCAGGACCTTCCACCACCGGTGTCGATAGCGTTTCTGAGAGTTAGGCAATATAACCCTCGAAGGAGTCAAAAACTCCTCTAAGGGCTTAGGGGCTACCCCCGCAGGGTCGCTCGCGCGTCCCCACGGAAATTCGACTGCAAAATAATGCCTCCACTCGAGCGCCAGTGCTCGAATGGAGACTCGGGGGCTACTGTCGAGGGTATCAGTAAGGGGTACCCTAACTGATGCACATAACGAGATTACCCGTGCACAGATCGAGGCCCTCAACTTGACGTTCTAATAAACCATGCGGTCATCGACGGCCGCCGCCTCGAAGACGGAAAAGACGTCGAGCGAACCACTCAGGGGCCGAGCGCTAACTACCGTCGAATACGGAAATAGGCTCGAGCGAATCGGGAGGCGTCGAGCGCAAGGACACCGTCCGCGGCCTGACGCGCGCACGAGAACCAGGGCATTTGATGCGCCTGTCGCTTTCCCACCTAACACGCTGGTCACGGGAAGCGTGATAGGGAACAGGCACCCGTCCCATCATCCTTTTTGCAGCTTTCTCCACCAAATGACCTAGAGCGTACCAGGACGCGGAAAGCAGGGATGGAGCATCTAATTAGGACCCCCTCGAAACACCCAAGGTCAACGCTTTGGACAATAAGGCGTTGCACGTCGTCTGACCCTCGACCGGACATGTTTCCTTCCAGGGGAAGGGTTGGGCGTCGACTGACAACACCGCAACCACTCCACCGGATCTGCCGCTATACCGTACAGGCGTGCAACCGGTGAACCAGCCCAAGGCGGTGCGTGGAGCGGGATACAGGGGCACGCGTAATCATCATCAAGCTGCTAAGACGGGACGGCTCGAGACCACGCCGGTACGGAGGCCTCGAGTAGGTCAGCGCGCTATGCCTCTATCGACCCCTACTCTGACACCTATACATGTACCCTAGGTCTCTCCTTGGAGCTATAAAAGGGGGACCCGGGAATAGACATAGACCACGCAACACTACACCCTCACGTAGTAGAGACTCCACACTCCATTCTACCCGAGCTTGTATTCACCCCTGTACAAGCACTTAGGTGCAAAATAATACAAACTCTCCCTCCCCGCTGGACATAGGGCCTTCTCTTGCCCGAACCAGGATAAATCTTTGTGTGTCTTTTTGCATCACCATCTGGGAAAGGGAGCACGCATACAAATTTTCTCGTTGGTGTGACCCCCCGTGGGGAAAACACCGACACATGGAATCACTTCGGTTCATTTGGACATAGTATTAGTTTTGGTGCAAGATAGGTGCACAGTTTTTGCCTAATTCACCATAGTATAAGAAACCATTTTGGATGCACTTGATGGTAATCCTAGGTGAAGAGGCTCAAGTGGAAGTACAGTTTGGTCTATTTGGAGATAGTGTTAATCTCGATGCAAGATAGGAGCACGGTTTGCATGGACATAGAATATGCTCGGAAATCAATTTAGACGCACCCGATGGAACACGTAGATGACGTGTGTCATATGGAATCTCACTTCGGTCTGATGGGAGACAATGGTAGTTTATGTGCAAGATAGGTGCACGGTTTGCACCTAGTGCACCATAGGCTAAGAACCATTTTGGACGCACCTGATGGTACTCCTAGGTGAAGAGGCTCAAATGGAAGCTCTGTTTGGTCTATTTGGAGATAGTGAAAATCTTGATGCAAGATAGGAGCACGGTTTGCATAGTCATAGAATATTTCTGGAAATCAATTTGGATGCACCCGATGGAACTAGTAGATGATGTGTGTCATATGGAATCTCGCTTTAGTCTCTTTTGAGACAGTATTAGTTTATGTGCAAGATAGGTGAATGGTTTGTGCCTAATGCACCATAGGCTAAGAACCTTTTTGGACACACCTAATGGTACTCCTAGGTAAAGGGGCTCAAGTGGAAGCTTGGTTTGATCTGTTTTGAGATAGTGCTAATCTTGATGCAAGATAGGTGCACGATTTGCATGGAATGTAACATATGCTTAGATATCAATTTTGACGCACCTAATGGAACTCCTAGATGACGTGTGTCATATGGAATCTCATTTCAGTCCACTTAGAGATAGTGTTTGTTTTGGTGCAAGATAGGTGCACGGTTTGCACCTAATGCACCATAGGCTCAAAAAACCGTTGTGGAAGCTCTCGATGGTACTTCTTGGTGAAGAGGCTCAAGTGAAAGCTCAGTTCGGTCTGTTTGGAGATAGTGCTAATATTCATGCAAGAAAGGTGCATGGTTTGCATGGAACGTACGATATACTCGAAAATCAATTTGGATGCACCCGATAGAACTCCTAGATGATGTGTGTCATATGGAATCTCACTTTGGTCCCTTTGGATATAGCGTTAGTTTCGATGCAACATAGGTGCATGGTTTGCACCTAATGCATGGTCTAAGAAACCATTTTCGATGCACTCAATAGTACTCCTAGGTGAAGAGGCTCAAGTGGAAGCTCGGTTTTGTCTATTTGGAGACAATGCAAATCTTGATACAAGATAGTTGCACGGTTTGCATGGAACATACCATATGCTAGGAAATCAATTTGGACGCACCCGATGGAACTCCTAGATGACATGTGTCATATGTAATCTCGCTTCGGTCCATTTGGAGACAATGCTAGTTTCGGTAGAAGATAGGTGCACGGTTTGCGCCTAATGCACCATAATCTCATAAATTATTGTGGAAGCACCGAATGATACTCCTAGGTGAAGAGGCTCAAGTGCAAGCTTGGTTCGGTGTGTTTTGAGATTGTGCTAATCTTGATGCAAGATAGGTGCACGGTTTGTATGGAAACTACCATAGGCTTGGAAATCAATTTAGATGCACCCAATGAAACTCTTAGATAATGTCTGTCATATAGAGTCTCGCTTCGGTCTATTTAGAGACAATGTTAGTTTTGGTGTAATAAAGGTGCACTGCACGGTTTGCACCAAATGAACCATAGGCTCCAAAATCATTTTGGACACACCTGAGGGTACTACTAGGTGAAGAGGCTCAAGTGGAAGCTTAGTTTGGTTTGTTTGGAGATAGTGCTAATCTTGATGTAAAATAGGTGCACGGTTTGCATGGTACGTACCATTTACTTAGAAATCAATTTAGACACACCCGATAGAACTCCTTGATGACGTGTGTCATATGGAATTTCCCTTCGGTCAGTTTCGGTGCAAGATAGGTGTACGGTTTGTGCCTAATTCACCATAGGCTAAGAAACCATTTTGGACGCACACGATGGTACTCCTAGGTAAAGGGGCTCAACTCAATTTTTGAGATAGTGCTAATCTTGATGCAAGATAGGTGGACGAATTGCATGGAACGTACCATATGCTTAGAAATGATGCAAGATAACCATTTTGGGCGCACCCGATGGTACTCCTAGGAGAATAGACTCAAATGGAAGCTCGGTATGGTCTGTTTGGAGATATTGCTAATCCTGATGCAAGATAGGAGCACGGTTTGCGTGGAACATAGGCTAAGAAACTGTTTTGGACGCATGCGATGGTACTCCATGGTGAAGAGGCTCATGTGGAATCTTGGCTTCAGTCCAGTTGGAGATAGTATTAGTTTCGGTGCAAGATAGGTGCATGGTTTGTACCCAGTGCACCATAGGCTCAGAAACCGTTGTGGAAGTTCCCGATGGTACTTGTAACAGAACCGTCCAATTTATAAGAATTCAAGTGAATTAGTGACCACAGAGGCAGTGAAGCCAATGGACTTGAACCCATATAAACCCGGTAGTCCGACGAAATCTCAAAAGACCTCGATTCAACCAACATACAACCAAGATCGTACATGATCAAGCATCACCATCACAGATTACAACATTCAACACAGAACATAGTTTTACATCACATCAGAGTTTAAAAGAGGTTATTACAAACCATAGCAGTAGCGGAAACAAAGTAGTTTTGAAACAACTCCAGCTCAGTTTATAATACATGCCAGTTCCATGGTCAAGTCCCAACAAAAGCACAACTGAAGGTAGAAGAGTGATCACGCCCATGATCTATTCATCATCCGCAGCTGGGTGATGACAGTTAGCGCAATAGCCGTGATAGACGACATCATCTGCAACAGGGGTAAATAAAACCCTGAGTACGAGAATGTACTCAGCTAGACTTACCCGTCATAAACCAGAAATAAAGTGACACCAAGGGGTATGCAAGGCTGATCTTTGTGGACTGGTTTGACTCACCTTTTTGCATAAAAGCCTTTGTTGTAAGTAATTCATTTATCACATTTCAGCAGCAGGTTCATTACTTAGCAACTATCCACTAGGTTAGCACCTGTTCTAAGCATACACTTGAGTTTTTAAGCATTACAATAATAACCATATCCGGATTATCACATAGCGATCATCATTCTCATCATAACCATTAAGTTTATTTAGTGAGTTCTATGTTGCCGCTACCCAAGTCAAGTTCTCACTATCTGGGAGAGACGGCGATTCGAATCGATTCCTATCCAGCTGGAGGGTTATTCCTAACACTCACCCAAGCATACTTCATGACGGCAGCTCGGATCACCTTTAGCACAACTCCGGACCAATTCGCGGGTCCGTGCAGCGCCGCACCCCCAGGGACCTTCAATCTGCCAGGGTCAGGACTCTAACCTGACACCTCGGTCTTACGCCATTGACTCCCCACACATACTTGCTACCAACCGGGGTGCGCACTCATACAGAACGGGGTATCCGGCCTGAGTTGCACTCGTAGGCTTCACGGTCGGAACGACTTATCCGGCCAACTAAGTGATAGGCATGCGTTCAACATGACACGGGGACGTACAGCGATTCGGTCCTTAATCGACACAGACGGGGATAGATTCACACCCAAGACCTCCATGCCTTGTTGCTGCACTATCATCATCCCGTCCGGTCTCAAGTTCATTTTTAGCATCTAGTTATCTCCACGATAGCAAATATAGCCAACCGTGATCATCATCCACCTAACTCTCGCAGGTGACAGGAAATCACCCGGCTTCTACCGAGCTAAGCATGGCTAAGCATTACTTCGATCCTGGACCTACTTTGGTATTGTTTAAGGTGGACAAGGTAGTCATTATGCAGCAAGGGTGTCATATCAACGCCTACCACTTAATGCAACAATATATAACCATAGTCATTTGATAGCTGAACATGATAATAAAATATTAGGAGGCTTATAATGCTCCGGGGCTTGCCTTCGACGTTGGTAGAGGGACGATGGTCAGGGCACTCTGGCAAGTCCTCCTCCTCCTCAGCTCCTTGAGGTAGCTCCCCTTGCTGTCCTTCCGGCTCTGGCAACTCGAACTCCAGCACTGTCACGCCCTTGGGTACACCTATGGATGCATGACAAGGAGATGAATATAGAGAATGCACATATGAAGCATGATGCCATGATGAAGAGCCAAAGGGACATAAACAAGGGATAACAAGTAATGCATACTTCTTCTTTGGTAGAGAGACTAAATAGACAAGTTAAACAAGTCCTAGTTACTCTTACCCAGTCACTGGTTTAGTAGACAACCCAACCGGTCACAAGTTTCAGCCATAACTTAAGCATCATTTAACCAAATTAAGCAAGTAAGCACTTTCTGGAAAGCTTAGCAAATTATCTACAGTTCACTTGTAGACATCCCAGACTGATTCCCAACTTAAATATGCCAAAACCTACAAAGTTGGCTGGCTGCTCTGGAAAATCCAGAGAGCAAGCACTTTGCAGCAGCTACTTGCAACATGCATAACTTTCAAACTACTCAACCAAATGTCATGAAATTTGGACACGAAGTAGATCAGTAAGTTAGCTACAAGTCTGTTGTAGACAAGTTTCCTAGAAAACATCATCTTCAAATAGTTCTTAATCATTTTCTATCAACTGTACAGAAATGCTTCTAGGAAAGGCAATAATAGCTAAAATAATATTTTGCACATTTTGAGAATGTATCAAAGGAACAATCCCATTGAACTAGTAGATAAAAAATATCTAAGAAACACTAGAAAACATCATGGCAAGGTCTAAAACTATTTCTATCATCACCTTTTCCATTTATTTAATTATTAAGGTGATTTAATGAACATATACTCCAAGTGTTCCACAAATCCTAAGAAAATTACAGAAAGCTACTTATGCTAACATAAGATTACTGTAATTTTCAGAACATTTGCATGTACACATTTTGAGGTATAAAAATAACAAGCTATTTTGAGGTTTCACATTTGTGCCTTGCATTCATCAAGGCGACTCTGTTGACCTACTTTACGGGCGCTCTACTGGACTCTAGGGTGCTCGTCGTCGGGAATGGCGGAGCGGCGGCGCTGCGCGGCGATACGCCGGCGGATCTAGGCAATGGCGATGCGGTAGAGGTTGCGGACGAGCAAGAGCGGCTCAAGGCGAAGCTATAGGAAGAAGAATCACGGCCAGAGGTGAACCAGAGAGGTCTGGCCACGTTGCCGGTGATCTCTGTGAACTCCGGCGAGGTGGAGCTCGCGACGGAGATGACAATGTGACCTCACCGGTGCTCGGCTAAGGCAATGGAGTGGACGTCGAGGTAGAGGACGTCAAGGCGGAGCTCTGGGCGGACTGGCTTGACCGGAGACGCGGTGGAACGGCCGGAGGAGCTCGCCGAAGCGCGGCGGAGCTTCCTGAGGCGACGGCGGAGCGAAATGTGCTGCGCTGAGCGAGTGGAGAGCGCGTCTGAGGTGTCCACCCGGTGCGTGGCGACTTAGGGACGTCGTGGGAGCTGACAGGCGGGGTCGCCGTCGACGTACGGCTGACAGGTGGCCGGACACGCGGCGGCGGACGGTTCTGTCCAAACTGAATCGAGCGATTCAGTTGCCATGGCCAGTGACTGAAACTCGAACTTTGTCAACGTTTTTCTCTCAGCTCAATCGGTGGTTTTGACTAGGATTTGATCCTCTGGACAGAGCTATACGAGTTCTACAACTTTGGTTACAAGATCGAAGCCTAACTCGGTCTAGATTTCAAACTACAAGACTCCCAATCACCCTTGGTCGAAACTGCGTGATCCAACACTTAGCCAAATTCGGCCAAGTATGAAATCAGCCCTGATGTTTGGCTTGTGAGCAATTTTTGGATGTGTTCTATGCTTTTTCATAAAAAGTCATCAACATAGCTTTTGTAGCATGTAAAATTCTCTACAACTTTGCTTCAGGTGTCACAGACATGCAAGGTTTCTAACACCAGTTTCATAAAACATCTTTGAAAAGAGGTCTAGGGGGGTCAAATAAGCCATCCTAGGGTTAACCATGACTTAGGGGCATTTTTGGCCAAAACTTTCAACATAAACTTTGCTCCAAAAGATATTCTAAACATGATTGAGGTATTTTAGAAGACAATGAATACTTGCAAGCATTAGTCACCCACTAAGGTTACTCAAAACAATTCATACAAGCAATTTATTCATATAGTGCATATAGTAAATGGCATGTGATCATGATATGATGCTCATGAGTGATCATGATGATGCCTATGTTGATGCAATGCTCATGGTTAACATGCAAGCTAACACTAGGAGTGTTACAGTACTCCTAGGTGAAGAGGCTCAAATGAAAGCTCGGTTCGGTCTGTTTGGAGATAGTGCTAATCTTGATGCAAGATAGGTGTACGATTTGCATGGAACATACCATATTCTCGAAAATCAATTTGGACGCACCCGATAGAACACCTAGATCATGTGTGTCATATGGAATCTTGCTTCAATATGTTTGGCGACAGTGTTAGATTAGGTGCAAGATTGGTGCATGGTTTGCGCATAATGCACCATAGGCTCAGAAAACATTATGGAAGCACCCGATAATACTCCTAGGTGAAGAGGCTCAAGTGGAAGCTCGGTTCGATCTGTTTGGAGATAGTGCTAATCATGATGCAAGATAGGTGCACGATTTGCATGGAACATACCATATGCTAAGAAATCCATTTGGACGCACCCCAATAGAACTCCTAGATGACATGTGTCGACGAAAGCTAGTCGGCAGTCTACCCTGGGGTATGCCCACGGTAGTAGTTTATCGGCAGACAGTGCGCAAACTACGAACTCGATGGTGACGCAAGACATGGACAAGCTTTTTATCTAGGTTCGGCCGCCGAGTTGGCGTAATACATACGTCCTGCGTCTGGTTGTATTGATTTGTGTTAAGAGAATAAAGATGTCCTAGGGGGTCCCTTCCCTCTCCTTATATAGTCCGGAGGGCAGGGTTACAGATCTGGAAACTAATCCTAGTCGGTTACAATTGCCATAGATAGTTCGATATCAATTCCTATTCTAACCGACTAGAATCCTGCTTGATCTCCACGTCTTGTTTCCCTGCGCGAAACTCCGAGCTGTCGGATCAAACCTTGAACTTGTATCGTAATGGGCCAAGCCTCCTGGCCCAAGTTTGGCCGTAAGGGTATATGGGTTTATACCCCCACAGCTAGTCCCCGAGCACCATGTATTGTGAAGTAACACGCCGTCTTGAGCTTCTTCGACCAATGAAACTTGACGTCTTCAATCAGCATGAAAATTGCCCAAATAATTGCAACGGTATTTTGACCAAATCTAAAGATATTTGATCGACATCATCATCGAAGAAGCCAATTGTTCGAAGAATGCATGGTGCTCTTGAGAAAAAATATTTCTTTTTCGGTGAAGTGTGCCCACTTTACTTTTCTGAAAAGTACAGACCTTCAAAAAAGCAAGCAAGTTCACCGCAAGGTGAAGTGTGCCCACTTAGTCCCTGAGCCTGGTAGTAGGTGACGTAGGCACATAGTGCCAGGGTCGAAAGAAAAGTCCTCAAAGTAACTTTGAATGTGAGATGCATCGCCAGATGCATCGTACCGATGTAGTCCCCGAGCTTGCTGGAAGGCGAAGTATGAACCTTGTAGCAAGGTCTTAAAATTATCCAGTCCCCGAGCATCTCATACTCGTTTTCTACCGGATAGACTTATCAATTTGGCGAGCTAGTCAACCAGTCCCCAGGTGTACATTGCTCGGAGATCGGTACAACCAGCAGATTCCCGAACTAGCAGACTGGGCGACCAGTCCCCGAGCATCAAGTGCTCGGTGGTCGGTGCAGTCCCTAAATTCCCGAACTAACAGACTGGGCGACCAGTCCCCGAGCATCAAGTGCTCGGTGGTCCGTGCAGTCCCTGAACTTCCAAGTTGATAGACTGGACGACCAGTCCCCGAGCATACAGTGCTCGGTGGTCGGTACAGTCCACGAATTGTTAAGTTGACAGACTGGGCGACCAGTCCCCGAGCATACAGTGCTCGGTGGTCGGTGCAGTCCCCGGATTGTTGACCCTCTACCAATTTTTGTCTGTTTATTTTGAAAAAATCTTACCACACAAATGATTGACGTGACGAGACCTCCTGACGTAATGTCAGATGGTTGCGTGAAAAGTTGCGCCTGGTAACTGTGCAGCCGACCTTTGCGCGGTTTGAGAAAAGGAAATCATCAATTTGTACGAAAACGTCGCCGCATTAATTGCCGATAATTATTGAAAACCGAAGCGCCGCGTCCGCCGTTGGGCCCGCCCACTTCCCAAGAATGCGGGAAGTGGGAGGGGTGGAGTTGTGGTTTATAAAATCCTGATAGTTACCCCCGCATTGCTTACCCCGCCATTGCCTTCAAGCTTTCCGCTCTTGCCTTCTACAATCACCTGCACCCTCCTAGCTCGCAACCACTCCCGCATCTCCAATGGCGAAGAGCGACTCCAAGAAGAGGGCCGAGTTGATGGCCTAGGAATGGAAGAAATCCCGCAGCACTTCGAAGTCCCTCGGTGACCTCGTCGATATGGGGCTACTGCACAGCCCAGAGCTCGGCGGCTGGAGGGCGCCAGAGGGGGAGAGCTACCCCAACCCCCGCGCCGGTGAGATCGTAGTATTCGAGGATTTCCTTAAGAGGGGTTTTGGGGTTCCTGTTCATCCTTTTCTTCAGGGGCTTCTCTTGTACTATGAGATCGAGATTTGCAATCTGCACCCGAACTCCATCCTTCTCATCTCCACCTTTATCCATCTGTGCGAGGCCTATGTTGGCATAGAACCGCACTTCGATCTCTTTCGTTATATTTTCTGTTTAAGGAAGAAGGGAGCGGTTGGAGGCTCCAAGATTGCAGGTGGAGTATACCTCAATCTTCGCGACGGGATGAAGAACCGTTATCTGAGCTGCCCATGGAACACTTCCCTAACCGAGTGGTACAGGAAGTGGTTCTATGTCAGGGAAGAACCGGGCAGCTCCACGTTCTGCGACGTGGGGTACATCCTCGAGAAGAGGGTCAGTTGGACCAACCGCCCAGAGTTCACCGGCCAGGTAGCAGATCTGATGAAACTGATCGACTGGTCGCGTTTGGACGGGCTGGGTGTGGTCGGCAACTTCGTTTGTCGTCGGGTGATGCCCTGCCAGAAGAGGGTGCACTCGGCGTATGAGTACGCTGGAAGCCAGGACCTGACCAGGATGACGCCTGAGATCCTGGAGAAGGCGGAGGTGCAGCAACTGTTGAACGAACTGTTCAACTTTGCGGACGGAAGCTTCATCCGTGGTAGTGATCGGGTGCAAGCCTTCAAGCTGGGGCGACCAGCTCCTAAGGTATCGCTACTTACTGATTGTGCCTCCTTAGTTTTTGTTTTTGTCAGCTGCTGACTTGTCTTTGTTACTTTTGCAGATCAGAGATGTTGACCGGTGCACAGTGTATGTGTCACTGGCACCTGGGATGGAGAATCTCGCGGGGGAGGATCCGCCGGAAGATGACGCTGCTCGGTGTGCTCGGTACACCAGCAGTGAGGAGGAGCAGGCCCGCCCCGTCCCGACCACCGAGGACAGAGTGGCGGGGAAAAGGCCATTAGCAGCAGACCCTTCTCCTGCGCCGACGCTACCAGCGGAGAGCAGCCAAGCGCCGAAACGCCGTCGGCTCGTCCGGATCGCCGACGACAACAACGAGGAGGAGGAGGCCGCGCCGTCGTTGGTTCGGAGGCCTCGTAGTCGTCCGGACGTCGCGCCGGCCACCGCTGGTCGGGTGACCAGTGACCCGTCTCCTCCGCACGTCGAGCCGACGCGCATTGTGGAGACGGGGGCGCAGGCACCGTCCGGTAGAGTCAGGAGGCGGTTCACCGCGACGCACCGGCGCTCCGACCTATAAGTTCGCATTCTTACTTTCGTGCTGTGATTTGTTGCGTTTTGTTGCTGCGTTTTGACACTGTTTAAATGTCGCTTTATTGTTAGTGCGGCGTCGGACGTCGATCCCGACCACGTTGCCGGCCAGAGGGTGGCCGAGCCTGCCGATGCCGCTGAGGACGCGACGCCACAGACCACGGAGCAGCCTGCGGCGGCAACCGTGCCTGAGAGCGCTGAGGAGCTTCCGGCCTCAGCAAGGACCGCAGCGAGCAGCCCGACAAGGGATGAAGAGGCTACGAGGACTCCTCCCCCGAGTAGTGTCGCGGAAGGGGAAGACAGAGCCTCGACCCCTCCCCCCGCCGAAGAGAGGGGGGTCCCAACGCCGCCCCGAGTAGGAGTCTCTTCGTCCGCAGGCTCCCCGGGCCTGGTCCAGGTGCCGGTGATGCCGGCGACCGCAACCGGTGGCAATGCGGCGAACGAGGAAACCCAGGCGGCCTCCGACGACGAGGTGGAGGAGATTGAAGGTCGTCCCCGTGATGGCCGCCAGCACGTATACGTGTGGCGCCAACGCGGGGACCACTTCATCGGGTACGAGGAGCTCGTGGAGATGGAAGAGGCCGCCAGGGTGGAGCGCGCGGCCAAGCGTCTCGTGGACGAAGTCAAGGTAAGTGATCCTTTGCACTGCTCGACACTTTTGTGTTATCTTGCTGGGTCGACATATGTTCTTCTTGCAGGGCGTAATGAAAACGGCGAAGTACCGGAAGAGGTGCTTCGACCAAATAGAAGGCATTGTGGTCGAAAACAACGCCCTGACCGCGGAGATGAACCAGCTGCGGTCTTAGGTTGGGGAGAAGGTGGCCGAGATGAGCGCCCAGGAGGAGCGTCATCTCGAGCTCACTCGTCGTTTAGCCGACCAGTATCGGTAGCGGACAGGTCAGTCATATGCTTCGAGCAGCTGTATGTAGCCGCGTGGTTGGTTCTGTTTGACCAGGGAAGTGTTCTTGTAGACTTAGAGGAGGAGGTCGCGCGCCTCCGACAGGAGAAGGAGCAGCTCAGCCAAGAGCTTGCCGGGGCGTTGGAAACCGGGCGCCGAGCAAGCGAGGAGCTAGACCAGAGGAACCGGGAATTGTCTGGTAAATATCCGTGCCGCCCCCCTTTATTTAGCTGCTCAATGTTCCTTTCATTGTGCTTATACTGACCTCTTGCTTGATTTGCAGTGCTCAAGGTGAATACCAAGAAGCACTTAGACGAGCTGGTCAAGGACCGGGACTCCTGGAAGAATAGCTGCATTAGGCTTTGGAAAGGAGTGGCCCCGGTCCTGGACCTGATCAGCCCCGAGCTTCCGGAAGACCAGCCCCGCGCTCCGAAGCTGACGCCGGTCGAGAAGGCGCAACGGGTGTGGGACTGGCTCCAGCAGTTCATGAAGGACGCTGGGGAGTTCGCCAGCGCGCATGTCCTCAGCATGGTGCGCGCCCACTACCTCCTGGTCGACTTGTCCAGGCTGGAGAGAGGTTACCCCAAGGAGGTCGGCCCGCAGGAGGCGGACGAGCTTCGGGCCGGCCTGCTGGACTTGTCGTCAACGGTGATCGGCGACATCAATCTATGCGGGACGGCCACTCCCCCTGACCAGCCGGGTTCAAACAGGTCGGCCAGGGAGTTGTCGGGGCCGTCTATCGCTGGATATGGGCGGTCGACGCCTGCGGTCTCGACCAGCCAGGCGCCGGTGGCCCCGACCCCTTCGTCCGGGCAGCAAGGCCAGGCGGGTGATCAGCCCGATCAGTAGGCCAGTAGGGTAGTCTGTAGGAGTAGACTAGTGACCGCCCGTCAGGGTATTTATTCTAAACTTTGTATGTAAAGTTTGTAATAAAGTTTGATTTTGTCATGACCGTTATTTTGAGCGCTGTAAAGTTGTCTGAGTGATGTATCACTGTGTTCGATTGATAGTCGTTAAGAACTTCCATCGCAGAGGACATTGTCGCTCCTCGTCGAAAGCTCTGCGTGTAAACAAAGTATAGCCAAAAAGAGAAACTTTTATTATTGCTAATTATAAGAGACTTACAAGAAAAAATTATTGGAATTTATGGATAAAGCGGCGCAGTTTGTCTATGTGCCAAGAGTTAGGCACGCGTGTCCCGTCTGGATGCGCCAATCTGTAGGATGTGGGACGTGTGACTTCGGCGACCACAAAGGGTCCTTCCCAGGGAGTGGACAGCTTGTGCATTCCTTCCTGGTTTGTTTTCCAGCTGAGTACTAGATCGCCGACCACGAAAGAACGGTCCTTGACGTTCCTGTTGTGGTACCGTCTGATGGCTGCAAGATACCTTGCTGTTTGAAGGCATGAATTTAGACGCTTTTCTTCCATGCAATTTATTTCGAGCTCCCTGGTGTTGTCACCCATCGACTGGTCAAAGTTTTCAACTCTTGGAGACCTGAAGGTTATATCAGACGGCAACACTGCCTCGGTGCCGTAAACCATGAAGTAGGGAGACACCCCGGTGTTCCGACTAGACTGTGTTCGGAGAACCCAGACTACGGCCGGCAACTCTCTCATCCATCGACCAGGTGCTCTGTCATTCTCGGTGTACAACCTTCTCTTTAGGACATCAATGATCATCCCGTTCGCACGCTCGACTTGGCCATTTGCTCGTGGGTGAGCTACTGACACGTATTTTATGACTATGCCTCTGTCATCGCAGAAGTCCCAAAATGTGGTGCCAGTGAACTGAGTACCCAGGTCAGTGATTATACTAGTTGGGATCCCAAATCTGTGTATGATTTGATTGAGGAACTCCACGGCCTTCTCGGAAGTTGCTTTGACCAGTGGCATGTATTCAATCCACTTTGAGAACTTATACGAAAACGAACTTGAAGTTGCCGGGGCCGGTTTAAATGGCCCGATCATGTCGAGCCCCCAGCAGGCGAAAGGCCAGGACGACGGAATAGTTTGAATCTCATGAGCAGGTACATGGGTCCTTTTGATGAAGAACTGACATCCCTCACAATGTCGGAGCAGTTTTTCTGCGTCGGTGACCGCGGTTGGCCAGTAAAAACCTGCTCGGAAAGCCTTCCCGACCAGCATTCTGGAGGCAGCGTGGTTGCCACAAGATCCGGAGTGTATGTCATCGAGGAGCTTGATGCCATTGTCTGGTGATATGCATTTGAGCAGCACCTCAGAACTTGCATTTTTTCGCATAAGTTTGCCGTCCACCAGTATATAATTCTTTGATTGTCGAATGAGGCGCTCGTTCTCTGTCTTATCCTGAAAGCCTAACCCGTCCGATATATATCTAATGAACGGGGTGCGCCAGTCACGGATGCTGGTTGTCGGAGTAGTGACGTCTACGAGCATTGCCTCAGTAGGTTGCTTTTCGACCAGGGCTGAGCACACACTTGGCTCATGGATGTCCTGGACGAAAACACCTCGCGGGATCTGGGCCTGGGATGACCCTAACTTTGACAACGCATCCGCTGCTTGGTTCTTATCCCGGACCACGTGGATGTATTCTATGCCGTAGAAGTTGGCTTCCCATTTGCGAATTTCTTTGCAGTAGAGATCCATCTTCTCGTGGGTTGCGTCCCATTCCTTATTGAGCTGGTTGATGACTAAAGCGGAGTCGCTGTGAACGTAGAGGCGTTTGACTCCTAGCTCAACGGCAAGTCATATGCCGTGCAGGCATGCTTCGTACTCGGCGACGTTGTTCGATGCAGAAAAAAGGATCCTAAGGAAGTAGCGTAGTTTGTCCTTGTTAGGCGACACGAAAAGTATCCCAGCGCCGGCACCGTTGATGTTCAGGGACACGTCGAAGAACATTAACTAGTGGTCGGAGACGTCGGAAACAGGAGGCTCGTTGAGATCCGTCCACTCTGCAATGAAATCGACCAGGGCCTGAGACTTGACTGTAGTGCGGCTCTGAAAATCCAGAGAGAATAGGCATAATTCCATTGCCCATTTTACAATTCTGCCGTTGGCGTCTTTATTGCGCAGAACATCCCCAAGAGGGAAACTGGTGGTTACCAAGACTCGATGGCCGTCGAAGTATTGCTTTAGCTTCCTTGACGTTATCAGAATGGCATATATGAGCTTCTGTATTTGCGGGTATCTGGCCTTGGACTCGTCTAAGACTTCGCTTATGAAATAAATGGGTCTCTAGACCTTGTAGACGTGGCCTGGCTCATCTCGCTCGACCACTATTGCTGTGGAGACGACCCTGTCGGTTGCTGCAATGTAAAGAAGTAGGTCTTCATTGGGCTGAGGCGCCGTGAGAACAGGCGGTGAGGTGAGGAAAGTCTTAAGCTAGGTGAACGCAGTGTCAGCCTCTTCTGTCCAGGAGAATTTTTCTGACGCCTTCAAGAGTTTGAATAAGGGGAGGCCTTTTTCTCCTAGTCTTGAGATGAAGCGGCTGAGAGCGGCCATACATCCGGTCAGCTTCTGAATATCCTTGATATTCTTAGGTGGTCGCATGTCAAGTACTGCTTTTACTTTTGAAGGATTCGGCCGTATGCCGTCGCGGCTGACGACGTTGCCGAGTAGTAGACCGGAAGGGACCCCAAAGATGCACTTTTTGGGGTTAAGCTTCCACTTGTATCTATTTAGTGCCTTGAAGGTTCGGTCTAAGTTATCAATTAGGGTGCTTGCGTCCCTTGTTTTGACGACGACGTCGTCTACATAAGCCTCGACTAGGTCATCACGAATCTCGTCGTGAAGGCATTGCTGGATGGCCCTTTGATATGTGGCCCCGGCGTTTTTGAGTCCGAAGGACATGGTGGTGTAGTAGTACGCGCCGAAAGGAGTGATGAAAGACGTTTTGATCTGATCGTTTTCCTTTAGTGAGATCTGGTGATAACCAGAGTAGCAGTCTAGAAAAGAGAGGAGTTCGCATCCGGCCGTTGAGTCGACAACCTCGTCGATGCGAGGGAGACCAAAATGATCTTTAGGACAGTGTTTGTTGAGATCGGTGTAATCAACGCACATTCTCCATTCATTATTCTTTTTTCGTACAAGAACCGGATTGGCAAGCCAATCGGGATGATACACTTCTTTTATGAATCCGGCTGCTAGAAGCCGTGTTATTTCTATCCTAATAGCCTCCTTTTTGTCACGAGCGAACCGTCGCAGCTTTTGCTTGATGGGTCTTGCGGTCTTCGAGACATTTAAGGAGTGCTCGATCAGGTTTCGTGGGACGCCGGGCATGTCTGCGGGTTTCCATACGAAAACGCTTACGTTGTCCCTTAGAAACCTGACTAGAGCGTCTTCCTATTTAGGGTCCAGGTCGGCCCCGATGAGGGCCGTCTTCTCAGGACTGCCCTCGACCAGCCCGCACTTCCTTGTACTCCTTGGATTTTGAATTTTTCCTGGCGGTCTCCTGCTCGGGTAGTCGGAGCTGGACGGGGGGTAGCTGTGCAGCTTGGGTTGCTGTTTCTGCCATGCGAATTGAGAGATCAATTGCTTCAGTGATCTTGAAGCTCTCCTTCTTGCAAGTATATGCAGTGTAGACATTGCCTCTGACGGTTAGGACGCCCTTCTCCGTAGGCGTTTTGAGGACCAGGTATGAGTAATGCAGGACTGCCATGAATATTGTCAGCGATGGTCGGCCCAGTATAGCGTGGTAAGTCCCATCAAAGTCGGCGACCACGAAGTTGACGAACTCTATTCGGAAGTGGTCGGACGTGCCGAATTGGACAGGCAGTGTTATCTGTCCGAGGGGCACTGAACTCTGACCAGGCAGGACTCCCCAGAATTGAGCATCGTAGGGTTTTAGCTGTGTCGGAGATATCTTGAGAGCGGGCAGGCTGTTACAGAAGAGGATGTCAATGGAGCTTCCTCCGTCCACGAGCACCCGCTCGAATCTGATGCTGTTGATGCAAGGGTCCAAGATTAGAGGGAAGCGACCTGGCTCTAGGATAGCGGCCCACTGATCCTTCCTGCTGAAGGAGATTTCCCTGTATGACCACGGGGGGAATTTCGGATCTGCGACCAGGCCGTCCGAGCTGTCTATGTTGAGGCAGGCTCTTTATAGGAGCTTTCTTTCTCGCTTAGATTCGTTGGAGACCTTGCCCACGAAGATGGAGTGGACCACGTCGGTGGGACTGACATATTGGTGTCGTGGGTCCCTATCTTGGTCCTCGTCCTCGTCTTTGTGGTCGCGTCCGTCTTGTTTCCCATTTTTCTTGGCGGAGTCGTCTTGGGCGGCCCGCCGCGTATAGATGTTTTTGAGGACGCGGCACTCTTCCATGGTATGGTTGGACTTTGGATGCAGTTGGCACGGTCCTTTCAACGTTTTGTTGTAGTCTTCTTGGTAGTACCGCCGCTCGTTGGGGCGCTTGACTGTATTCACTTCGTGATCATGGTCGCGGGGGCGCTTTCCTCTGAAATCGTCGCGATTGTCGCGCCGCCTGTCCCAACCTTCCCTGTGATCGCGGTTATCGGCGCGGTGGTGGTTCCTATTGTCGAAGCGACCGCGACTATCATCTCGCCGAGGAGGCTGGTCGGGACCTCTCGCATCGTCCCGGATGAGTTTTTCTGCGTCGTCGGTGTCGGCGTAATTTTTAGCCGTGGCGAGGAGCTCAGCCATTGTTGTTGGCCTTTTGCGCAACAGCTTGTTTCTCAGTGCTTCATGGAAGCGCAGCCCCTTGATGAAAGCAGATATGGCCTCGTCGTGGGAAATCTTCAGGATCTTAAGGCGCATATCCGAGAATCGTCGGATGTAATCGCGCAGAGGCTCGTTTTTCCTGTCCCTTATCCTTTCGAGGTCGTACTTGTTCCCGGGCTGCTCGCATGTGGCGATGAAGTTGTCGATGAAAGCCTGGCGTAGCTCTTCCCAAGAGTCGAAAGAGTCCTCGGGCAGGCCAAGGAGCCACTGGTGACCAGCCTGGTCGAGGACTACTGGAAAGTAGTTGGCCATGACGTGCTCGTCTCCTGCTGCTGATCGGACGGCGATCTCGTAAAGAGTGATCCAGTTTTCTGGATTTTCCTTGCCGTCATATTTTTTGAGTTTCTCGAGCTTGAAATTGCGGGGCCATACGACCTAGCGGAGGTGTGAAGAGAACTGCCTCAGGCCCGGGGGGCCGTGTGTTGCATCGTATTCAATACGATGCAGGTTTTCGTGGATTGCTCTCTCCGTGGCGCGCCTGTTGATGCGGTCTCGGGCGTCTTTGGGAGGGATGTTATATCGAAGATCCCTATGCTGGTTTACTTCATGACCACGCCTGTGATTCTGCTCATGATGGCCGACAGCATCCCGACCGTCATCGCCACGCCGTGAGTCTTTTCGATGATTGTTGGGGGAACGGTTGCGGTGGTGCCCGCTAGGCTGTGGTGAGGTCCAGCTGCGGTGGGTCTGGTCGGAGGAGGCCTCTGTATAGGAGACGGCTTGGACTCTTTTGAGCAGAGTGGTTGTTTGTCCCATCGCGGCGATCAGATGTGCTCGAACGCTGGATCGGACGCCCTGGCACTCGGGAGTATCAGGGAGTCGATCTAAATTGGCCATGGCGACAACCACATTGGCGCTTGGCATTTTGTAGACTGGCTGATCCCCGACCATGTCGAAAGCGTCGCTGAGATTATGCGACGGGAGTTGGCGTTCCTCATCCGCGCGTCGTCGGGCGCGGTCGGCATTGCGCTGCTCGTGGAGCTGCCTCTGCTCGTCTGTTTCTCCATCAACGGCCGGCTCGTCGGCGCTGACGTTGAAAACGATGTCTCCCCGCCGGGGTGGGAAGACCGGGAAACGAGAGAAACCCGGAGGATATGGAGGCAAATCCAGGTCGTAGTCCTCGTCTTCGGAGTTTATGACTTTAGTGGGAACGGAACCAGTGCTCGAATTTGTGCTGGAAGCCTGGCCGTCCCATAGTTCTGGGACCATCACCATGTTGATGTAGTGATGAGCTGGTCGACCGTTCCACTTTGGCAGCCAACCCGCCTCGTTAAAAAGGGATTGGACGTGTCGTGAGTAGAGAGAGGCCGAGTTATTCAGGCCACAAGGATACCCTTCCTCCGGATCAGCCTTGATCTTGACGGACCGTTCTGAGGGGGTGGAGGTTATCGTCAGAGTCGTCCCCAGCTGTTCGTGTGTGACGACACGAGTTGGCCGGTAGGAGTTGAAAAAATCCGTTGGTGCGGCTTGATCAGGTCGACGCAAGATCCCATCTACTAGTTGGGAAGCTTCGAGAAGCTTGGAATCAGCGCGATCAAGTGCTCGGAGAAGATCCGAGCCGTCGATCTTCTTTCCCTTGTAGCGCGGGAGCGGTGGTCGGGTGCTCGGTGCCAGTATCCATGTGGTCGGAACCGGCGCCGCCGCAGATTGGATCTGGGTTCCTTCCGAAACCGTGGTCGTGAGACCGCCGCCGTGCATCGTCCACGTGATCTGGCCGACGGTGAACGTGAGGCCTTCGGGCACGGCCGCGGAAGCTGGAACGATGACCATCTTGTTCGCCGAAGAAGTTGTACGCACACCCCCTACCTGGCGCGCCACTGTCGACGAAAGCTAGTCGGCAGTCTACCCTGGGGTATGTCCACGGTAGTAGTTTATCGGCAGACGGTGCGCAAACTACGAACTCGATGGTGACACAAGACACGGACAAGCTTTTTATCCAGGTTCGGCCGCCGAGTTGGCGTAATACCTACGTCCTGCGTCTGGTTGTATTGATTTGTGTTGAGAGAATAACGATGTCCTAGGGGGGTCCCTTGCCTCTCCTTATATAGTCCGGAGGGCAGGGTTACAGATCTGGAAACTAATCCTAGTCGGTTACAATTGCCATAGATAGTTCGATATCAATTCCTATTCTAACCGACTAGAATCCTGCTTGATCTCCACGTCTTGTTTCCCTGCGCGAAACTCCGAGCTGTCGGATCAAACCTTGAATTTGTATCATAGTGGGCCAAGCCTCCTGGCCCAAGTCTGGCCGTAAGGGTATAGGGGTTTATACCCCCACAACATGTGTCATATGGAATCTCGCTTTGGTCTGTTTGGAGACAGAGTTAGTTTTGGTGCAAGATAGGTACACAGTTTGCGCCTAATGCATCATAGGCTAAGAAACCATTTTGGATGCACCCGATGATACTCCTTGGTAATGGGGCTCAAGTGGAGCTCAGTTTGCTTTGTTTAGAGATAGTGCTAAACTTGATGCAACATAGGTGCACGAATTGCATTGAACGTACCATATGCATAGAAATATATTTGGAAGCACCCATTAGAACTCCTAGATGACGTGTGTCATATAGAATCTCACTTCGGTCTCTTTGGAGATAGTGTTAGTTTCGGTGCAAGATAGGTACGCGGTTTGTGCCTAATGCACCATAGGCTAAGAAACTATTTTGGACGCACACGATGGTACTCCTTGGTGAAGAGGCTCAAGTGGAATCTTGATTCTTTCTGTTTGGAGATAGTTCTAATCTTGATGCAAGATAGGTGCACGGTTTGCATGGAACATACCATATGCTTAGAAATCAATTTGGACAAACCCGATGGAACTGTAGATGCACCTGATGGAACTACTAGATGAAGTGTATCATATGTAATCTCACTTTGGTCCAGTTGGAGATAGTATTAGTTTCGGTACAAGATAGTTGCATGGTTTGTGCCCAGTGCACCATAGGCTCAGAAATCATTGTGGAAGTTCCCGATGGTACTCCTAGGTGAAGAGGCTCATGTGAAAGCTCGGTTCGGTCTGTTTGGAGATAGTGCTAATCTTGATGCAAGACAGGTGTATGGTTTGCATGGAACGTACCATATTCTCAGAAATCAATTTGGACGCACCCGATAGAACTCCTAGATCATGTTTGTCATATGGAATCTTGCTTCAATCTATTTGGAGACAGTGTTAGTTTAGGTGCAAGATTGGTGCATGGTTTGCGCATAATGCACCATAGGCTCGGAAACCATTATGGAAGCACCCGATAATACTCCTAGGTGAAGAGGCTCAAGTGGAAGGTCGGTTCGATCTGTTTGGAGATTGTGATAATCTTGATGAAAGATAGGTACACGGTTTGGATGGCACATACCATATGCTAAGAAATCCATTTGGACGCACCCCAATAGAACTCCTAAATGACATGTGTCATATGGAATCTCGCTTCGGTCTGTTTTGGAGACAGAGTTAGTTTCGGTGCAAGATAGGTACACAGTTTGTGCCTAATGCATCATAGGCTAAGAAACCATTTTGGATGCACCTGATGATACTCTTGGGTAAAGGGGCTCAAGAGGAAGGTCAGTTTTCTTTTGTTTGGATATAGTGCAAATCTTGATGCAAGATAGGTGCATGAATTGCATGGAACGTACCATATGCTTCAAAATATATTTGGAAGCACCCAATAGAACTCCTAGATGACGTGTGTCATATAGAATCTCACTTCGGTCTCTTTGGAGATAGTGTTAGTTTCGGTGCAAGATAGGTTCACGGTTTGTGCCTAATGCACCATAGGCTAAGAAACTATTTTGGACGCACACGATGGTACTCCTTGGTGAAGAGGCTCAAGTGGAGTCTTGGTTCTGTCTGTTTAGAGATAGTTCCAATCTTGATTTAAGATAGGTGCACGGTTTGTATGGAACATACCATATGCTCAGAAATCAATTTGGACAAACCCGATGGAACTGTGGATGGACCCGATGGAACTACTGATGAAGTGTATCATATGGAATCTCGCTTCGGTCTCGTTGGAGATAGTATTAGTTTCGGTGCAAGATAGTTGTATGGTTTGTGCCTAGTGCACCAAAGGCTCAGAAATCGTTGTGGAAGTTCCCGATGGTACTCCTAGGTGAAGAGGCTCATGTGAAAGCTCGGTTCGGTCTGTTTGGAGAGAGTTCTAATCTTGATGCAAGACAGGTGTATGGTTTGCATGGAACGTACCATATTCTTGGAAATCAATTTGGACGCACCCGATAGAACTCCAAGACCATGTGTGTCATATGGAATCTTGCTTCAATCTGTTTGGAGACAGTGTTAGTTTAGGTGCAAGATTGGTGCATGGAACATATCATATGCTCAGAAATCAATTTGGACAAACCCGATGGAACTGTAGATGGACCCGATGCAACTACTGATGAAGTGTATCATATGAAATCTCGCTTCGGTCCAGTTGGAGATTGTATTAGTTTCGGTGCAAGATAGTTGCATGGTTTGTGCCCAGTGCACCATAGGATGAGAACCATTGGGGAAGTTCCCGATGGTACTCCTAGGTGAAGAGGCTCAAGTGAAAGCTCGGTTCGGTCTGTTTGGAGATAGTGCTAATCTTGATGAAAGATAGGTGTACGGTTTGCATGGAACGTACCATATTCTCAGAAATCAATTTGGACGCACCCGATAGAACTCTTAGATCATGTGTGTCATATGGAATCTTGATTCAATCTGTTTGGAGACAGTGTTAGTTTAGGTGTAAGATCGGTGCATGGTTTGTGCATAATGCACCATAGGCTCAGAAACCATTATGGAAGCACCCGATGATAATCCTAGGTGAAGAGGCTCAAGTGGAAGTTCGGTTCGATCTGTTTGGAGATAGTGCTAATCTTGATGCAAGATAGGTGCACGGTTTGCATGGAACATACCATATGCTAAGAAATCCATATGGACGCACCCCAATAGAACTCCTAGATGTCATGTGTCATATGGAATCTCGCTTCAGTCTGTTTGGAGACAGAGTTAGTTTTGGTGCAAGATAGGTACACAGTTTGCGCCTAATGCATCATAGGCTAAGAAACCATTTTGGATGCACCCGATGATACTCCTGGGTAAAGGGGCTCAAGTGGAAGCTCAGTTTGCTTTGTTTGGAGATAGTGCTAATCTTGATGCAAGATAGGTGCACGAATTGCATGGAACGTACTATATGCTTAGAAATATATTTGGAAGCACCCAATAGAACTCCTAGATGACGTGTGTCATAGAGAAACTCACTTCGGTCTCTTTGGAGATAGTGTTAGTTTCGGTGCAAGATAGGTACACGGTTTGTGCCTAATGCACCATAGGCTTAGAAACTATTTTGGACGCGCACGATGGTACTCCTCAGTGAAGAGGCTCAAGTGGAATCTTGGTTCTGTCTGTTTGGAGATAGTTCTAATCTTGATGCAAGATAGGTGCACGGTTTGCATGGAACATACCATATGCTCATAAATCAATTTGGACAAACCCGATGGAACTAATAGATGAAGTGTATCATATGAAATCTCACTTCAGTCTCTTTGGAGCTAGTGTTAGTTTCGGTGCAAGATAGGTACACGGTTTGTGCCTAATGCACCATAGCCTAAGAAACTATTTTGGACGCACACGATGGTACTCCTTGGTGAAGAGGCTCAAGTGGAATCTTGCTTCTGTCTGTTTGGAGATAGTTCTAATCTTGATGCAAGATAGGTGCACGGTTTGCATGGAACATACCATATGCTCAGAAATCAATTTGGACAAACCCGATGGAACTACTAGATGAAGTTTATCATATGGAATCTTGCTTTGGTCCAGTTTGAGATAGTATTAGTTTCGGTGCAAGATAGTTGCATGGTTTGTGCCCAGTGCACCATAGGCTCAGAAATCGTTGTGGAAGTTCTCGATGGTACTCCTAGGTGAAGAGGCTCATGTGAAAGCTCGGTTCGGTCTGTTTGGAGATAGTGCTAATCTTGATGCAAGACAGGTGTACGGTTTGCATGGGACGTACCATATTCTCGGAAATCAATTTGGACGCACCCGATAGAACTCCTAGATCATGTGTGTCACATGGAATCTTGCTTCAATATGTTTGGAGATAGTGTTAGTTTAGGTGCAAGATTGGTGCATGGTTTGCGCATAATGCACCATAGGCTCAGAAACCATATGGAAGCACCGTATATACTCCTAGTGAAGAGCTCAAGGACCAGCGTGTTGCAAGAAACTGGTGTTATTTTTTTGC